>NC_133148.1:18919341-19077146 GCF_048418815.1 Hemitrygon akajei | reverse complement strand
ACAGGCTCTCTTCTCACTCCCACCACCCAGGACAGGCTCTCTTCTCTCCCCCACCACCACCCAGGACAGGCTCTCTTCTCACCCCCACCACCCAGGGACAGGCTCTCTTCTCACTCCGACCCCCACCCAGGACAGGCTCTCTTCTCACCACCACCACCCAGGACAGGCTCTCTTCTCACCACCACCACCCAGGACAGGCTCTCTTCTCCACCACCCCCACCCAGGACAGGCCTCTTCTCACCCCCACCACCACCCAGGACAGGCTCTCTTCTCACCACCACCACCCAGGACAGGCTCTCTTCTCACTCCCACCACCACCCAGGACAGGCTCTCTTCTCACCCCCACCACCCAGGACAGGCTCTCTTCTCACCCCCACCACCACCCAGGACAGACTCTCTTCTCACTCCCACCTCCCAGGACAGGCCTCTCTTCTCACCACCACCACCCAGGACAGGCTCTCTTCTCACCACTACCACCCAGGACAGGCTCTCTTCTCACTCCCACCACCACCCAGGACAGGCTCTCTTCTCACCCCCACCACCCAGGACAGGCTCTCTTCTCACCCCCCACCACCCAGGACAGGCTCTCTTCTCACCCCCACCACCACCACCCAGGACAGGCTCTCTTCTCACCCCCACCACCACCACCCAGGACAGGCTCTCTTCTCACTCCCACCACCACCCAGGACAGGCTCTCTTCTCACCCCCACCACCCAGGGACAGGCTCTCTTCTCACTCCCACCACCACCCAGGACAGGCTCTCTTCTCACTCGCACCACCCAGGACAGCCTCTCTTCTCACCCCCACCACCACCCAGCACAGGCTCTCTTCTCACTCCCACCACCACCCAGCACAGGCTCTCTTCTCACCCCCACCACCACCCAGGACAGGCTCTCTTCTCACTCCCACCACCACCCAGGACAGGCTCTCTTCTCACTCCCACCACCATCCAGGACAGGCTCTCTTCTCACTCCCACCACCACCACCCAGGACAGGCTCTCTTCTCACCCCCACCACCCAGGACAGGCTCAATTCTCACCCCCACACCCTCCCAGGACAGGCTCTCTTCTCACCCCCAGTACCCAGGACAGGCACTCTTCTCACCACCACCACCACCCAGGACAGGTTCTCTTCTCACTCCCACCACCACCCAGGACAGGCTCTCTTCTCACCACCCCCACCACCCAGGACAGGCTCTCTTCTCTCCCCCACCACCACCCAGGACAGGTTCTCTTCTCACTCCCACCACCACCCAGGACAGGCTCGCTTCTCACTCCCACCACCCAGGACAGGCTCTCTTCTCTCCCCCACCACCACCCAGGACAGGCTCTCTTTTCACTCCCACCACCCAGGTCAGGCTCTCTTCTCACCCCCACCACCACCCAGGACAGGCTCTCTTCTCACCCCCACCACCACCCAGGGACAGGGCTCTCTTCTCACTCCCACCACCCAGGACAGGCTCTCTTCTCTCCCCCCACCACCACCCAGGACAGGCTCTCTTCTCACCACCACCACCACCCAGGACAGGCTCTCTTCTCACTCCGACCACCCAGGTCAGGCTCTCTTCTCACCCCCACCACCACCCAGGACAGGCTCTCTTCTCACCCCCACCACCACCCAGGACAGGCTCTCTTCTCACCCCCACCACCCAGGACAGGCTCTCTTCTCTCCCCCACCACCACCCAGGACAGGCTCTCTTCTCACCACCACCACCACCCAGGACAGGCTCTCTTCTCACTCCCACCACCCAGGACAGGCTCTCTTCTCTCCCCCACCACCACCCAGGACAGGCTCTCTTCTCACCCCCACCACCACCCAGGACAGGCTCTCTTCTCACTCCCACCCCCACCCAGGACAGGCTCTCTTCTCACCACCACCACCCAGGACAGGCTCTCTTCTCACCCCCACCCCCACCCAGGACAGGCTCTCTTCTCACCCCCACCACCACCCAGGACAGGCTCTCTTCTCACCCCCACCACCACCCAGGACAGGCTCTCTTCTCACTCCCACCACCCAGGACAGGCTCTCTTCTCACTCCCACCATCCAGGACAGGCTCTCTTCTCACTCCCACCACCACCCAGGACAGGCTCTCTTCTCACCCCCACCACCCAGGACAGGCTCTCTTCTCACTCCCACCACCCAGGACAGGCTCTCTTCTCACCACCACCCCCACCCAGGGACAGGCTCTCTTCTCACCCCCACCAACACCCAGGACAGGCTCTCTTCTCACCCCCACCACCACCCAGGACAGGCTTCTCTTCTCACTCCCACCACCCAGGACAGGCTCTCTTCTCACTCCCACCATCCAGGACAGTCTCTCTTCTCACTCCCACCACCACCCAGGGACAGGCTCTCTTCTCACCCCCACCACCCAGGACAGGCTCTCTTCTCACTCCCACCACCCAGGACAGGCTCTCTTCTCACCACCACCCCCACCCAGGACAGGCTCTCTTCTCACCCCCACCACCACCAGACAGGCTCTCTTCTCACCCCCACCACCCAGGACAGGCTCTCTTCTCACTCCGACCACCCAGGACAGGCTCTCTTCTCACCCCCACCACCCAGGACAGGCTCTCTTCTCACTCCGACCACCCAGGACGGGCTCTCTTCTCACTCCCACCACCACCCAGGACAGGCTCCTGTTCTCACTCCCACCACCACCAGGACAGGCTCTCTTCTCACTCCCACCACCCAGGACAGGCTCTCTTCTCACCACCACCCCCACCCAGGACAGGCTCACTTCTCACCACCACCACCCAGGACAGGCTCTCTTCTCACCCCCACCACCACCCAGGACAGGCTCTCTTCTCACCACCACCACCCAGGACAGGCTCTCTTCTCACTCCCACCACCACCCAGGACAGGCTCTCTTCTCACTCCCACCAACACCCAGGACAGGCTCTCTTCTCACTCCCACCACCACCCAGGGACAGGCTCTCTTCTCACCCCCACCACCCAGGACAGGCTCTCTTCTCACCCCCACCACCACCCAGGACAGGCTCTCTTCTCACTCCCACCACCCAGGACAGGCTCTCTTCTCACCACCACCACCCAGGACAGGCTCTCTTCTCACCACTACCACCCAGGACAGGCTCTCTTCTCACTCCCACCACCACCCAGGACAGGCTCTCTTCTCACTCCCACCACCACCCAGGACAGGCTCTCTTCTCACCCCCACACCCAGGACAGGCTCTCTTCTCACCCCCACCACCACCCAGGACAGACTCTCTTCTCACTCCCACCACCCAGGACAGGCTCTCTTCTCACCCCCACCACCCAGGGACAGGCTCTCTTCTCACCCCACCACCCAGGACAGGCTCTCTTCACACCCCCACCACCACCCAGGACAGGCTCTCTTCACACCCCCACCACCACCCAGGACAGGCTCTCTTCTCACTCCCACCACCACCCAGGGACAGGCTCTCTTCTCACCCCCACCACCCAGGACAGGCTCTCTTCTCACCCCCACCACCACCCAGGACAGACTCTCTTCTCACTCCCACCACCCAGGACAGGCTCTCTTCTCACCCCCACCACCCAGGACAGGCTCTCTTCACACCCCCACCACCACCCAGGACAGGCTCTCTTCTCACTCCCACCACCACCCAGGACAGGCTCTCTTCTCACTCCCACCACCACCCAGGACAGGCTCTCTTCTCACCCCCACCACCCAGGACAGGCTCTCTTCTCACCCCCACCACCACCCAGGGACAGACTCTCTTCTCACCCCCACCACCCAGGACAGGCTCTCTTCTCAATCCCACCACCCAGGACAGGCTCTCTTCTCACCACTACCACCCAGGACAGGCTCTCTTCTCACCCCCACCACCACCCAGGACAGACTCTCTTCTCACCCCCACCACCCAGGGACAGGCTCTCTTCTCACCCCCACCACCCAGGACAGGCTCTCTTCTCAATCCCACCACCCAGGACAGGCTCTCTTCTTCACCACTACCACCCAGGACAGGCTCTCTTCTCACCCCCACCACCACCCAGGACAGACTCTCTTCTCACCCCCACCACCCAGGACAGGCTCTCTTCTCACCACCACCACCCAGGGACAGGCTCTCTTCTCACCCCCACCACCACCCAGGACAGACTCTCTTCTCACCCCCACCACCCAGGACAGGCTCTCTTCTCACCCCCACCACCCAGGACAGGCTCTCTTCTCAATCCCACCACCCAGGACAGGCTCTCTTCTCACCACTACCACCCAGGACAGGCCTCTCTTCTCACCCCCACCACCACCCAGGACAGACTCTCTTCTCACCCCCACCACCCAGGACAGGCTCTCTTCTCACCACCACCACCCAGGACAGGCTCTCTTCTCACCACTACCACCCAGGACAGGCTCTCTTCTCACCCCCACCACCACCCAGGACAGACTCTCTTCTCACTCCCACCACCCAGGACAGGCTCTCTTCTCACCACCACCACCCAGGACAGGCTCTCTTCTCACTCCCACCACCACCCAGGACAGGCTCTCTTCTCACCACTACCACCCAGGACAGGCTCTCTTCTCACTCCCACCACCACCCAGGACAGGCTCTCTTCTCACCCCCACCACCCAGGACAGGCTCTCTTCTCACCCCACCACCCAGGACAGGCTCTCTTCTCACCCCCACCACCACCACCCAGGACAGGCTCTCTTCTCACTCCCACCACCACCCAGGACAGGGCTCTCTTCTCACCCCCACCACCCAGGACAGGCTCTCTTCTCACCCCCACCACCCAGGACAGGCTCTCTTCTCACTCCCACCACCACCCAGGACAGGCTCTCTTCTCACCCCCACCACCCAGGACAGCTCTCTTCTCACCACCACCACCCAGGACAGGCTCTCTGCTCACCCCCACCACCACCAGGACAGGCTCTCTTCTCACTCCCACCACCACCCAGGACAGGCTCTCTTCTCACCCCCACCACCCAGGACAGGCTCTCTTCTCACTCCCACCACCACCCAGGACAGGCACTCTTCTCACCCCCACCACCCAGGACAGGCTCTCTTCTCACCACCACCCAGGACAGGGCTCTCTTCTAACTCCCACCACCCAGGACAGGCTCTCTTCTCACCCCCACCACCACCCCAGGACAGACTCTCTTCTCACCACCACCATCCAGGACAGGCTCTCTTCTCACTCCCACCACCCAGGACATGCTCTCTTCTCACCCCACCACCCAGGACAGACTCTCTTCTCACCACCACCACCCAGGACAGGCTCTCTTCTCACCCCACCACCACCCAGGACAGACTCTCTTCTCACCACCACCATCCAGGACAGGCTCTCTTCTGACTCCCACCACCCAGGACAGGCTCTCTTCTCACCCCCACCACCCAGGACAGGCTCTGTTCTCACTCCGACCACCCAGGACAGGCTCTCTTCTCACCCCCACCCCCCACCCAGGACAGGCTCTCTTCTCACCGCCACCACCCAGGACAGGCTCTCTTCTCACTCCCACCACCCAGGACATGCTCTCTTCTCACCCCAACACCCAGGACAGGCTCTCTTCTCACCCCCACCACCCAGGACAGGCTCTCTTCTCACACCCACCCCCACACAGGACAGGCTCTCTTTTCACCACCACCACCCAGGACAGGCTCTCTTCTCACCCCCACCACCACCCAGGACATGCTCTCTTCTCACCCCCACCACCCAGGACAGGGCTCTCTTCTCACTCCCACCCACCACCCAGGACAGGCTCTCTTCTCACCCCCACCACCACCCAGGACAGGCTCTCTTCTCACACCCACCACCCAGGACAGGCTCTCTTCTCACACCCACCACCCAGGGACAGGCTCTCTTCTCACTCCACCACCCTGGACAGGCTCTCTTCTCACTCCCACCACCACCCAGGACAGGCCTCTCTTCTCACTCCCACCCCCTAGGACAGGCTCTCTTCTCACTCCCACCACCACCCAGGACAGGCTCTCTTCTCACCACCACCACCCAGGACAGGCTCTCTTCTCACTCCGACCACCACCACCCAGGACAGGCTCTCTTCTCACTCCAACCACCCAGGACAGGCTCTCTTCTCACCCCCACCCAGGATAGGCTCTCTTCTCACTCCCACCACCCAGGACAGGCTCTCTTCTCACTCCCACCACCCAGGACAGGCTCTCTTCTCTCCCCCACCACCACCCAGGACAGCTCTCTTCTCACCCCCACCACCACCCAGGACAGGCTCTCTTCTCACTCCCACCCCCACCCAGGACAGGCTCTCTTCTCACCACCACCACCCAGGACAGGCTCTCTTCTCACCACCACCCCCACCCAGGACAGGCTCTCTTCTCACCCCCACCACCACCCAGGACAGGCTCTCTTCTCACCACCACCACCACCCAGGACAGGCTCTCTTCTCACTCCCACCACCCAGGACAGGCTCTCTTCTCACCCCCACCACCACCCAGGACAGGCTCTCTTCTCACCCCACCACCCAGGACAGGCTCTCTTCTCACTCCCACCACCCAGGACAGGCTCTATTCTCCCTCCCACCACCACCCAGGACAGGCTCTCTTCTCACTCCCACCACCACCCAGGACAGGCTCTTTTCTCACTCCCACCACCACCCAGGACAGGCTCTTTTCTCACTCCCACCACCACCCAGGACAGGCTCTCTTCTCACTCCCACCACCACCCAGGACAGGCTCTCTTCTCACTCCCACCACCACCCAGGACAGGCTCTCTTCTCACTCCCACCACCCAGGACAGGCTCTCTTCTCACCACCAGCACCCAGGACAGGCTCTCTTCTCACTCCCACCACCACCCAGGACAGGCTCTCTTCTCACCACCAGCACCCAGGACAGGCTCTCTTCTCACTCCCACCACCACCCAGGACAGGCTCTCTTCTCACTCCCACCACCCAGGACAGGCTCTATTCTCCCTCCCCCACCACCCAGGACAGGCTCTTTTTCTCACTCCCACCACCACCCAGGACAGGCTCTCTTCTCACCACCAGCACCCAGGACAGGCTCTCTTCTCACTCCCACCACCCAGGACAGGCTCTATTCTCCCTCCCACCACCACCCAGGACAGGCTCTATTCTCCCTCCCACCACCACCCAGGACAGGCTCTCTTCTCACTCCCACCACCACCCAGGACAGGCTCTTTTCTCACTCCCACCACCACCCAGGACAGGCTCTCTTCTCACCACTACCACCCAGGACAGGCTCTCTTCTCACTCCCACCACCACCCAGGACAGGCTCTCTTCTCACCACCACCACCCAGGACAGGCTCTCTTCTCACCACCACCACCCAGGACAGGCTCTCTTCTCACCCCCACCACCCAGGACAGGCTCTCTTCTCACCCCACCACCCAGGACAGGCTCTCTTCTCACCCCCACCACCACCACCCAGGACAGGCTCTCTTCTCACCCCCACCACCACCACCCAGGACAGGCTCTCTTCTCACTCCCACCACCACCCAGGACAGGCTCTCTTCTCACCCCCACCACCCAGGACAGGCTCTCTTCTCACTCCCACCACCATCCAGGACAGGCTCTCTTCTCACTCGCACCACCCAGGACAGCCTCTCTTCTCACCCCCACCACCACCCAGCACAGGCTCTCTTCTCACTCCCACCACCACCCAGCACAGGCTCTCTTCTCACCCCCACCACCACCCAGGACAGGCTCTCTTCTCACTCCCACCACCACCCAGGACAGGCTCTCTTCTCACTCCCACCACCATCCAGGACAGGCTCTCTTCTCACTCCCACCACCACCACCAGGACAGGCTCTCTTCTCACCCCCACCACCCAGGACAGGCTCAATTCTCACCCCCACACCCTCCCAGGACAGGCTCTCTTCTCACCCCCAGCACCCAGGACAGGCACTCTTCTCACCACCACCACCACCCAGGACAGGTTCTCTTCTCACTCCCACCACCACCCAGGACAGGCTCTCTTCTCACCACCCCCACCACCCAGGACAGGCTCTCTGCTCACTCCCACCACCACCCAGGACAGGCTCTCTTCTCACTCCACCACCACCCAGGACAGGCTCTCTTCTCACTCCCACCACCACCCAGGACAGGCTCTCTTCTCACCCCCACCACCACCCAGGACAGGCTCTCTTCTCACTCCCACCACCACCCAGGACAGGCTCTCTTCTCACCACCACCACCACCCAGGACAGGCTCTCTTCTCACCCCCACCACCCAGGACAGGCTCTCTTCTCACCACCACCATCCAGGACAGGCTCTCTTCTCACCCCCACCACCACCCAGGACAGGCTCTCTTCTCACTCCCACCACCCAGGACAGGCTCTCTTCTCACCCCCACCACCACCCAGGACAGGCTCTCTTCTCACTCCCACCACCCAGGACAGGCTCTCTTCTCACCCCCACCCCCACCCAGGACAGACTCTCTTCTCACTCCCACCACCACCACCCAGGACAGGCTCTCTTCTCACCCCCAACACCCAGGACAGGCTCTCTTCTCACCCCCACCACCACCACCCAGGACAGGCTCTCTTCTCACCCCCACCACCACCCACCTAGGACAGGCTCTCTTCTCACCCCCACCACCCAGGACAGGCTCTCTTCTCACCCCCACCACCACCACCCAGGACAGGCTCTCTTCTCACCCCCACCACCACCACCCAGGACAGGCTCTCTTCTCACTCCCACCACCACCCAGGACAGGCTCTCTTCTCACTCCCACCAGCACCCAGGACAGGCTCACTTCTCACTCCCACCAGCACCCAGGACAGGCTCTCTTCTCACTCCCACCAGCACCCAGGACAGGCTCTCTTCTCACCCCCACCACCCAGGACAGGCTCTCTTCTCACCCCCACCACCACCACCCAGGACAGGCTCTCTTCTCACCCCCACAACCCAGGACAGGCTCTCTTCTCACCCCCACCACTACCACCCAGGACAGGCTCTCTTCTCACCCCCACCACCGAGGACAGGCTCTCTTCTCACCCCCACCACCACCACCCAGGACAGGCTCTCTTCTCACCCCCACCACCACCCAGGACAGGCTCTCTTCTCACCCCCACCACCACCCAGGACAGGCTCTCTTCTCACCCCCACCACCACCACCCAGGACAGGCTCTCTTCTCACTCCCACCACCCAGGTCAGGCTCTCTTCTCACCCCCACCACCACCCCAGGACAGGCTCTCTTCTCACCCCCACCACCACCCAGGACAGGCTCTCTTCTCACTCCCACCCCCACCCAGGACAGGCTCTCTTCTCACCACCACCACCCAGGACAGGCTCTCTTCTCACTCCCACCACCCAGGACAGGCTCTCTTCTCTCCCCCACCACCACCCAGGACAGGCTCTCTTCTCACCCCCACCACCACCCAGGACAGGCTCTCTTCTCACTCCCACCCCCACCCAGGACAGGCTCTCTTCTCACCACCACCACCCAGGACAGGCTCTCTTCTCACCCCCACCCCCACCCAGGACAGGCTCTCTTCTCACCCCCACCACCACCCAGGACAGGCTCTCTTCTCACCCCACCACCACCCAGGACAGGCTCTCTTCTCACCCCCACCAACACCCAGGACAGGCTCTCTTCTCACTCCGACCACCACCCAGGACAGGCTCTCTTCTCACTCCGACCACCACCCAGGACAGGCTCTCTTCTCACTCCGACCACCACCCAGGACAGGCTCTCTTCTCACCACCACCACCACCACCCAGGACAGGCTCTCTTCTCACTCCGACCACCACCCAGGACAGGCTCTCTTCTCACTCCGACCACCACCCAGGACAGGCTCTCTTCTCACCCCCACCACCACCCAGGACAGGCTCTCTTCTCACCCCCACCCCCACCCAGGACAGGCTCTCTTCTCACTCCCACCACCCAGGTCAGGCTCTCTTCTCACCCCCACCACCACCCAGGACAGGCTCTCTTCTCACCACCACCACCACCCAGGACAGTCTCTCTTCTCACTCCCACCCCCACCCAGGACAGGCTCTTTGCTCACTCCCACCACCACTCAGGACAGGCTCTCTTCTCACTCCCACCACCACCCAGGACAGGCTCTCTTCTCACTCCCACCACCCAGGACAGGCTCTCTTCTCACTCCCACCACCACCCAGGACAGGCTCTCTTCTCACTCCCACCACCACCCAGGACAGGCTCTCTTCTCACTCCCACCACCCAGGACAGGCTCTCTTCTCACTCCCACCACCACCCAGGACAGGCTCTCTTCTCACCCCCACCACCACCCAGGACAGGCTCTCTTCTCACCACCACCACCACCCAGGACAGGCTCTCTTCTCACCCCCACCACCCAGAACAGGCTCTCTTCTCACCCCCACCACCCAGGACAGGCTCTCTTCTCACCCCCACCACCACCCAGGACAGGCTCTCTTCTCACTCCCACCACCCAGGACAGGCTCTCATCTCACCCCCACCACCACCCAGGACAGGCTCTCTTCTCACTCCCACCGCCCAGGACAGGCTCTCTTCTCACTCCCACCACCCAGGACAGGCTCTCTTCTCACCCCCACCCCCACCCAGGACAGACTCTCTTCTCACTCCCACCACCACCACCCAGGACAGGCTCTCTTCTCACCCCCAACACCCAGGACAGGCTCTCTTCTCACCCCCACCACCACCACCCAGGACAGGCTCTCTTCTCACCCCCACCACCACCACCCAGGACAGGCTCTCTTCTCACCCCCAACACCCAGGACAGGCTCTCTTCTCACCCCCACCACCACCACCCAGGACAGGCTCTCTTCTCACCCCCACCACCACCACCCAGGACAGGCTCTCTTCTCACCCCCACCACCACCACCCAGGACAGGCTCTCTTCTCACTCCCACCACCACCCAGGACAGGCTCTCTTCTCACCCCCACCACCACCACCCAGGACAGGCTCTCTTCTCACCCCCACAACCCAGGACAGGCTCTCTTCTCACCCCCACCACCACCACCCAGGACAGGCTCTCTTCTCACCCCCACCACCCAGGACAGGCTCTCTTCTCACCCCCACCACCCAGGACAGGCTCTCTTCTCACTCCCACCACCACCCAGGACAGGCTCTCTTCTCACCCCCACAACCCAGGACAGGCTCTCTTCTCACCCCCACCACCACCACCCAGGACAGGCTCTCTTCTCACCCCCACCACCCAGGACAGGCTCTCTTCTCACCCCCACCACCCAGGACAGGCTCTCTTCTCACTCCCACCACCACCACCCAGGACAGGCTCTCTTCTCACTCCCACCACCACCCAGGACAGGCTCTCTTCTCACCACCACCACCACCCAGGACAGGCTCTCTTCTCACCCCCACCACCCAGAACAGGCTCTCTTCTCACCCCCACCACCCAGGACAGGCTCTCTTCTCACCCCCACCACCACCCAGGACAGGCTCTCTTCTCACTCCCACCACCCAGGACAGGCTCTCATCTCACCCCCACCACCACCCAGGACAGGCTCTCTTCTCACTCCCACCGCCCAGGACAGGCTCTCTTCTCACTCCCACCACCCAGGACAGGCTCTCTTCTCACCCCCACCCCCACCCAGGACAGACTCTCTTCTCACTCCCACCACCACCACCCAGGACAGGCTCTCTTCTCACCCCCAACACCCAGGACAGGCTCTCTTCTCACCCCCACCACCACCACCCAGGACAGGCTCTCTTCTCACCCCCACCACCACCACCCAGGACAGGCTCTCTTCTCACCCCCAACACCCAGGACAGGCTCTCTTCTCACCCCCACCACCACCACCCAGGACAGGCTCTCTTCTCACCCCCACCACCACCACCCAGGACAGGCTCTCTTCTCACCCCCACCACCACCACCCAGGACAGGCTCTCTTCTCACTCCCCACCACCACCCAGGACAGGCTCTCTTCTCACCCCCACCACCACCACCCAGGACAGGCTCTCTTCTCACCCCCACAACCCAGGACAGGCTCTCTTCTCACCCCCACCACCACCACCCAGGACAGGCTCTCTTCTCACCCCCACCACCCAGGACAGGCTCTCTTCTCACCCCCACCACCCAGGACAGGCTCTCTTCTCACTCCCACCACCACCCAGGACAGGCTCTCTTCTCACCCCCACCACCACCACCCAGGACAGGCTCTCTTCTCACCCCCACAACCCAGGACAGGCTCTCTTCTCACCCCCACCACCACCACCCAGGACAGGCTCTCTTCTCACCCCCACCACCCAGGACAGGCTCTCTTCTCACCCCCACCACCCAGGACAGGCTCTCTTCTCACTCCCACCACCACCACCCAGGACAGGCTCTCTTCTCACTCCCACCACCACCACCCAGGACAGGCTCTCTTCTCACCCCCACAACCCAGGACAGGCTCTCTTCTCACCCCCACCACCACCACCCAGGACAGGCTCTCTTCTCACCCCCACCACCCAGGACAGGCTCTCTTCTCACCCCCACCACCACCACCCAGGACAGGCTCTCTTCTCACCCCCACAACCCAGGACAGGCTCTCTTCTCACCCCCACCACCACCACCCAGGACAGGCTCTCTTCTCACCCCCACCACCCAGGACAGGCTCTCTTCTCACCCCCACCACCCAGGACAGGCTCTCTTCTCACTCCCACCACCACCCAGGACAGGCTCTCTTCTCACCCCCACCACCCAGGACAGGCTCTCTTCTCACCCCCACCACCACCCAGGACAGGCTCTCTTCTCACCCCCACCACCACCCAGGACAGGCTCTCTTCTCACCCCCACCGCCACCACCCAGCACAGGCTCTCTTCTCACTCCCACCACCACCCAGGACAGGCTCTCTTCTCACCCCCACCACCACCCAGGACAGGCTCTCTTCTCACTCCCACCACCCAGGACAGGCTCTCTTCTCTCCCCCACCACCACCCAGGACAGGCTCTCTTTTCACTCCCACCACCCAGGTCAGGCTCTCTTCTCACCCCCACCACCACCCAGGACAGGCTCTCTTCTCACCCCCACCACCACCCAGGACAGGCTCTCTTCTCACTCCCACCACCCAGGACAGGCTCTCTTCTCTCCCCCACCACCACCCAGGACAGGCTCTCTTCTCACCACCACCACCACCCAGGACAGGCTCTCTTCTCACTCCGACCACCCAGGTCAGGCTCTCTTCTCACCCCCACCACCACCCAGGACAGGCTCTCTTCTCACCCCCACCACCACCCAGGACAGGCTCTCTTCTCACCCCCACCACCCAGGACAGGCTCTCTTCTCTCCCCCACCACCACCCAGGACAGGCTCTCTTCTCACCACCACCACCACCCAGGACAGGCTCTCTTCTCACCACCACCACCCAGGACAGGCTCTCTTCTCACTCCCACCACCCAGGACAGGCTCTCTTCTCTCCCCCACCACCACCCAGGACAGGCTCTCTTCTCACCCCCACCACCACCCAGGACAGGCTCTCTTCTCACTCCCACCCCCACCCAGGACAGGCTCTCTTCTCACCACCACCACCCAGGACAGGCTCTCTACTCACCCCCACCCCCACCCAGGACAGGCTCTCTTCTCACCCCCACCACCACCCAGGACAGGCTCTCTTCTCACTCCCACCACCCAGGACAGGCTCTCTTCTCACTCCCACCACCACCCAGGACAGGCTCTCTTCTCACTCCCACCACCACCCAGGACAGGCTCTCTTCTCACCCCCACCACCCAGGACAGGCTCTCTTCTCACTCCCACCACCCAGGACAGGCTCTCTTCTCACCACCACCCCCACCCAGGACAGGCTCTCTTCTCACCCCCACCACCACCCAGGACAGGCTCTCTTCTCACCCCCACCACCACCCAGGACAGGCTCTCTTCTCACTCCCACCACCCAGGACAGGCTCTCTTCTCACTCCCACCATCCAGGACAGTCTCTCTTCTCACTCCCACCACCACCCAGGACAGGCTCTCTTCTCACCCCCACCACCCAGGACAGGCTCTCTTCTCACTCCCACCACCACCCAGGACAGGCTCTCTTCTCACTCCCACCACCACCCAGGACAGTCTCTCTTCTCACTCCCACCACCACCCAGGACAGGCTCTCTTCTCACCCCCACCACCCAGGACAGGCTCTCTTCTCACCCCCACCACCACCCAGGACAGTCTCTCTTCTCACCCCCACCACCCAGGACAGGCTCTCTTCTCACTCCGACCACCCAGGACAGGCTCTCTTCTCACCCCCACCACCCAGGACAGGCTCTCTTCTCACTCCGACCACCCAGGACGGGCTCTCTTCTCACTCCCACCACCACCCAGGACAGGCTCTGTTCTCACTCCCACCACCACCCAGGACAGGCTCTCTTCTCACTCCCACCATCCAGGACAGGCTCTCTTCTCACCCCCACCACCACCCAGGACAGGCTCTCTTCTCACCCCCACCACCCAGGACAGGCTCTCTTCTCACTCCGACCACCCAGGACAGGCTCTCTTCTCACCCCCACCACCCAGGACAGGCTCTCTTCTCACTCCGACCACCCAGGACGGGCTCTCTTCTCACTCCCACCACCACCCAGGACAGGCTCTGTTCTCACTCCCACCACCACCCAGGACAGGCTCTCTTCTCACTCCCACCACCCAGGACAGGCTCTCTTCTCACCACCACCCCCACCCAGGACAGGCTCTCTTCTCACCACCACCACCCAGGACAGGCTCTCTTCTCACCCCCACCACCACCCAGGACAGGCTCTCTTCTCACCACCACCACCCAGGACAGGCTCTCTTCTCAATCCCACCACCACCCAGGACAGGCTCTCTTCTCACTCCCACCACCACCCAGGACAGGCTCTCTTCTCACCCCCACCACCCAGGACAGGCTCTCTTCTCACCCCCACCACCACCCAGGACAGACTCTCTTCTCACTCCCACCACCCAGGACAGGCTCTCTTCTCACCACCACCACCCAGGACAGGCTCTCTTCTCACCACTACCACCCAGGACAGGCTCTCTTCTCACTCCCACCACCACCCAGGACAGGCTCTCTTCTCACCCCCACCACCCAGGACAGGCTCTCTTCTCACCACCACCCCCACCCAGGACAGGCTCTCTTCTCACCCCCACCACCACCCAGGACAGGCTCTCTTCTCACTCCCACCACCACCCAGGACAGGCTCTCTTCTCACTCCCACCACCACCCAGGACAGGCTCTCTTCTCACCCCCACCACCCAGGACAGGCTCTCTTCTCACCCCCACCACCACCCAGGACAGACTCTCTTCTCACTCCCACCACCCAGGACAGGCTCTCTTCTCACCCCCACCACCCAGGACAGGCTCTCTTCACACCCCCACCACCACCCAGGACAGGCTCTCTTCTCACTCCCACCACCACCCAGGACAGGCTCTCTTCTCACTCCCACCACCACCCAGGACAGGCTCTCTTCTCACCCCCACCACCCAGGACAGGCTCTCTTCTCACCCCCACCACCACCCAGGACAGACTCTCTTCTCACTCCCACCACCCAGGACAGGCTCTCTTCTCACCACCACCACCCAGGACAGGCTCTCTTCTCACCACTACCACCCAGGACAGGCTCTCTTCTCACTCCCACCACCACCCAGGACAGGCTCTCTTCTCACCCCCACCACCCAGGACAGGCTCTCTTCTCACCCCACCACCCAGGACAGGCTCTCTTCTCACCCCCACCACCACCACCCAGGACAGGCTCTCTTCTCACTCCCACCACCACCCAGGACAGGCTCTCTTCTCACCCCCACCACCCAGGACAGGCTCTCTTCTCACTCCCACCCCCACCCAGGACAGGCTCTCTTCTCACTCCCACCACCCAGGACAGGCTCTCTTCTCACTCCCACCACCACCCAGGACAGGCTCTCTTCTCACCACCACCCAGGACAGGCTCTCTTCTAACTCCCACCACCCAGGACAGGCTCTCTTCTCACCCCCACCACCACCCAGGACAGACTCTCTTCTCACCACCACCATCCAGGACAGGCTCTCTTCTGACTCCCACCACCCAGGACATGCTCTCTTCTCACCCCACCACCCAGGACAGGCTCTCTTCTGACTCCCACCACCCAGGACATGCTCTCTTCTCACTCCCACCACCCAGGACAGGCTCTCTTCTCACCCCCACCCCCACCCAGGACAGGCTCTCTTCTCACCACCACCACCCAGGACAGGCTCTCTTCTCACCCCCACCACCACCCAGGACAGGCTCTCTTCTCACCACCACCACCCAGGACAGGCTCTCTTCTCAATCCCACCACCACCCAGGACAGGCTCTCTTCTCACTCCCACCACCACCCAGGACAGGCTCTCTTCTCACCCCCACCACCCAGGACAGGCTCTCTTCTCACCCCCACCACCACCCAGGACAGACTCTCTTCTCACTCCCACCACCCAGGACAGGCTCTCTTCTCACCACCACCACCCAGGACAGGCTCTCTTCTCACCACTACCACCCAGGACAGGCTCTCTTCTCACTCCCACCACCACCCAGGACAGGCTCTCTTCTCACCCCCACCACCCAGGACAGGCTCTCTTCTCACCACCACCCCCACCCAGGACAGGCTCTCTTCTCACTCCCACCACCACCCAGGACAGGCTCTCTTCTCACCCCCACCACCCAGGACAGGCTCTCTTCTCACCCCCACCACCACCCAGGACAGACTCTCTTCTCACTCCCACCACCCAGGACAGGCTCTCTTCTCACCACCACCACCCAGGACAGGCTCTCTTCTCACCACTACCACCCAGGACAGGCTCTCTTCTCACTCCCACCACCACCCAGGACAGGCTCTCTTCTCACCCCCACCACCCAGGACAGGCTCTCTTCTCACCACCACCCCCACCCAGGACAGGCTCTCTTCTCACCCCCACCACCACCCAGGACAGGCTCTCTTCTCACTCCCACCACCACCCAGGACAGGCTCTCTTCTCACTCCCACCACCACCCAGGACAGGCTCTCTTCTCACCCCCACCACCCAGGACAGGCTCTCTTCTCACCCCCACCACCACCCAGGACAGACTCTCTTCTCACTCCCACCACCCAGGACAGGCTCTCTTCTCACCCCCACCACCCAGGACAGGCTCTCTTCACACCCCCACCACCACCCAGGACAGGCTCTCTTCTCACTCCCACCACCACCCAGGACAGGCTCTCTTCTCACTCCCACCACCACCCAGGACAGGCTCTCTTCTCACCCCCACCACCCAGGACAGGCTCTCTTCTCACCCCCACCACCACCCAGGACAGACTCTCTTCTCACTCCCACCACCCAGGACAGGCTCTCTTCTCACCACCACCACCCAGGACAGGCTCTCTTCTCACCACTACCACCCAGGACAGGCTCTCTTCTCACTCCCACCACCACCCAGGACAGGCTCTCTTCTCACCCCCACCACCCAGGACAGGCTCTCTTCTCACCCCACCACCCAGGACAGGCTCTCTTCTCACCCCCACCACCACCACCCAGGACAGGCTCTCTTCTCACTCCCACCACCACCCAGGACAGGCTCTCTTCTCACCCCCACCACCCAGGACAGGCTCTCTTCTCACTCCCACCCCCACCCAGGACAGGCTCTCTTCTCACTCCCACCACCCAGGACAGGCTCTCTTCTCACTCCCACCACCACCCAGGACAGGCTCTCTTCTCACCACCACCCAGGACAGGCTCTCTTCTAACTCCCACCACCCAGGACAGGCTCTCTTCTCACCCCCACCACCACCCAGGACAGACTCTCTTCTCACCACCACCATCCAGGACAGGCTCTCTTCTGACTCCCACCACCCAGGACATGCTCTCTTCTCACCCCACCACCCAGGACAGGCTCTCTTCTGACTCCCACCACCCAGGACATGCTCTCTTCTCACTCCCACCACCCAGGACAGGCTCTCTTCTCACCCCCACCACCCAGGACAGGCTCTGTTCTCACTCCGACCACCCAGGACAGGCTCTCTTCTCACCCCCACCCCCACCCAGGACAGGCTCTCTTCTCACCGCCACCACCCAGGACAGGCTCTCTTCTCACTCCCACCACCCAGGACATGCTCTCTTCTCACCCCAACACCCAGGACAGGCTCTCTTCTCACCCCCACCACCCAGGACAGGCTCTCTTCTCACCCCCACCCCCACACAGGACAGGCTCTCTTTTCACCACCACCACCCAGGACAGGCTCTCTTCTCACCCCCACCACCACCCAGGACATGCTCTCTTCTCACCCCCACCACCCAGGACAGGCTCTCTTCTCACCCCCACCACCCAGGACAGGCTCTCTTCTCACTCCCACCACCACCCAGGACAGGCTCTCTTCTCACTCCCACCACCACCCAGGACAGGCTCTCTTCTCACCCCCACCACCACCCAGGACAGGCTCTCTTCTCACACCCACCACCCAGGACAGGCTCTCTTCTCACACCCACCACCCAGGACAGGCTCTCTTCTCACTCCCACCACCCTGGACAGGCTCTCTTCTCACTCCCACCACCACCCAGGACAGGCTCTCTTCTCACTCCCACCCCCTAGGACAGGCTCTCTTCTCACTCCCACCACCACCCAGGACAGGCTCTCTTCTCACCACCACCACCCAGGACAGGCTCTCTTCTCACCACCACCATCCAGGACAGGCTCTCTTCTCACTCCGACCACCACCACCCAGGACAGGCTCTCTTCTCACTCCGACCACCACCACCCAGGACAGGCTCTCTTCTCACTCCGACCACCACCACCCAGGACAGGCTCTCTTCTCACTCCAACCACCCAGGACAGGCTCTCTTCTCACCCCCACCCAGGATAGGCTCTCTTCTCACTCCCACCACCCAGGACAGGCTCTCTTCTCACTCCCACCACCCAGGACAGGCTCTCTTCTCTCCCCCACCACCACCCAGGACAGGCTCTCTTCTCACCCCCACCACCACCCAGGACAGGCTCTCTTCTCACTCCCACCCCCACCCAGGACAGGCTCTCTTCTCACCACCACCACCCAGGACAGGCTCTCTTCTCACCACCACCACCCAGGACAGGCTCTCTTCTCACCACCACCCCCACCCAGGACAGGCTCTCTTCTCACCCCCACCACCACCCAGGACAGGCTCTCTTCTCACCACCACCACCCAGGACAGGCTCTCTTCTCACCCCCACCACCACCCAGGACAGGCTCTCTTCTCACCACCACCACCCAGGACAGGCTCTCTTCTCACTCCCACCACCACCCAGGACAGGCTCTTTTCTCACTCCCACCACCACCCAGGACAGGATCTCTTCTCACCCCCACCACCACCCAGGACAGGCTCTCTTCTCACCCCCACCACCACCCAGGACAGACTCTCTTCTCACCACCACCACCCAGGACAGGCTCTCTTCTCACCACTACCACCCAGGACAGGCTCTCTTCTCACTCCCACCACCACCCAGGACAGGCTCTCTTCTCACTCCCACCACCACCCAGGACAGGCTCTCTTCTCACCCCACCACCACCCAGGACAGGCTCTCCTCTCACTCCCACCACCACCCAGGACAGGCTCTCTTCTCACCCCCACCCAGGATAGGCTCTCTTCTCACTCCCACCACCCAGGACAGGCTCTCTTCTCACTCCCACCACCCAGGACAGGCTCTCTTCTCTCCCCCACCACCACCCAGGACAGGCTCTCTTCTCACTCCCACCACCCAGGACAGGCTCTCTTCTCACCACCACCACCCAGGACAGGCTCTCTTCTCACCACTACCACCCAGGACAGGCTCTCTTCTCACTCCCACCACCACCCAGGACAGGCTCTCTTCTCACTCCCACCACCACCCAGGACAGGCTCTCTTCTCACCCCCACCACCCAGGACAGGCTCTCTTCTCACCCCCACCACCACCCAGGACAGACTCTCTTCTCACTCCCACCACCCAGGACAGGCTCTCTTCTCACCCCCACCACCCAGGACAGGCTCTCTTCTCACCCCACCACCCAGGACAGGCTCTCTTCACACCCCCACCACCACCCAGGACAGGCTCTCTTCACACCCCCACCACCACCCAGGACAGGCTCTCTTCTCACTCCCACCACCACCCAGGACAGGCTCTCTTCTCACCCCCACCACCCAGGACAGGCTCTCTTCTCACCCCCACCACCACCCAGGACAGACTCTCTTCTCACTCCCACCACCCAGGACAGGCTCTCTTCTCACCCCCACCACCCAGGACAGGCTCTCTTCACACCCCCACCACCACCCAGGACAGGCTCTCTTCTCACTCCCACCACCACCCAGGACAGGCTCTCTTCTCACTCCCACCACCACCCAGGACAGGCTCTCTTCTCACCCCCACCACCCAGGACAGGCTCTCTTCTCACCCCCACCACCACCCAGGACAGACTCTCTTCTCACCCCCACCACCCAGGACAGGCTCTCTTCTCAATCCCACCACCCAGGACAGGCTCTCTTCTCACCACTACCACCCAGGACAGGCTCTCTTCTCACCACTACCACCCAGGACAGGCTCTCTTCTCACCCCCACCACCACCCAGGACAGACTCTCTTCTCACCCCCACCACCCAGGACAGGCTCTCTTCTCACCCCCACCACCCAGGACAGGCTCTCTTCTCAATCCCACCACCCAGGACAGGCTCTCTTCTCACCACTGCCACCCAGGGCAGGCTCTCTTCTCACCCCCACCACCACCCAGGACAGACTCTCTTCTCACCCCCACCACCCAGGACAGGCTCTCTTCTCACCACCACCACCCAGGACAGGCTCTCTTCTCACCACTACCACCCAGGACAGGCTCTCTTCTCACCCCCACCACCACCCAGGACAGACTCTCTTCTCACTCCCACCACCCAGGACAGGCTCTCTTCTCACCACCACCACCCAGGACAGGCTCTCTTCTCACCACTACCACCCAGGACAGGCTCTCTTCTCACTCCCACCACCACCCAGGACAGGCTCTCTTCTCACCCCCACCACCCAGGACAGGCTCTCTTCTCACCCCACCACCCAGGACAGGCTCTCTTCTCACCCCCACCACCACCACCCAGGACAGGCTCTCTTCTCACTCCCACCACCACCCAGGATAGGCTCTCTTCTCACCCCCACCACCCAGGACAGGCTCTCTTCTCACCCCCACCACCCAGGACAGGCTCTCTTCTCACTCCCACCACCACCCAGGACAGGCTCTCTTCTCACCCCCACCACCCAGGACAGGCTCTCTTCTCACCACCACCACCCAGGACAGGCTCTCTGCTCACCCCCACCACCACCCAGGACAGGCTCTCTTCTCACTCCCACCACCACCCAGGACAGGCTCTCTTCTCACCCCCACCACCCAGGACAGGCTCTCTTCTCACTCCCACCACCACCCAGGACAGGCACTCTTCTCACCCCCACCACCCAGGACAGGCTCTCTTCTCACCACCACCCAGGACAGGCTCTCTTCTAACTCCCACCACCCAGGACAGGCTCTCTTCTCACCCCCACCACCACCCAGGACAGACTCTCTTCTCACCACCACCATCCAGGACAGGCTCTCTTCTCACTCCCACCACCCAGGACATGCTCTCTTCTCACCCCACCACCCAGGACAGACTCTCTTCTCACCACCACCACCCAGGACAGGCTCTCTTCTCACCCCCACCACCACCCAGGACAGACTCTCTTCTCACCACCACCATCCAGGACAGGCTCTCTTCTGACTCCCACCACCCAGGACATGCTCTCTTCTCACTCCCACCACCCAGGACAGGCTCTCTTCTCACCCCCACCACCCAGGACAGGCTCTGTTCTCACTCCGACCACCCAGGACAGGCTCTCTTCTCACCCCCACCCCCATCCAGGACAGGCTCTCTTCTCACCGCCACCACCCAGGACAGGCTCTCTTCTCACTCCCACCACCCAGGACATGCTCTCTTCTCACCCCAACACCCAGGACAGGCTCTCTTCTCACCCCCACCACCCAGGACAGGCTCTCTTCTCACACCCACCCCCACACAGGACAGGCTCTCTTTTCACCACCACCACCCAGGACAGGCTCTCTTCTCACCCCCACCACCACCCAGGACATGCTCTCTTCTCACCCCCACCACCCAGGACAGGCTCTCTTCTCACTCCCACCACCACCCAGGACAGGCTCTCTTCTCACCCCCACCACCACCCAGGACAGGCTCTCTTCTCACACCCACCACCAGGACAGGCTCTCTTCTCACACCCACCACCCAGGACAGGCTCTCTTCTCACTCCCACCACCCTGGACAGGCTCTCTTCTCACTCCCACCACCACCCAGGACAGGCTCTCTTCTCACTCCCACCCCCTAGGACAGGCTCTCTTCTCACTCCCACCACCACCCAGGACAGGCTCTCTTCTCACCACCACCACCCAGGACAGGCTCTCTTCTCACTCCGACCACCACCACCCAGGACAGGCTCTCTTCTCACTCCAACCACCCAGGACAGGCTCTCTTCTCACCCCCACCCAGGATAGGCTCTCTTCTCACTCCCACCACCCAGGACAGGCTCTCTTCTCACTCCCACCACCCAGGACAGGCTCTCTTCTCTCCCCCACCACCACCCAGGACAGGCTCTCTTCTCACCCCCACCACCACCCAGGACAGGCTCTCTTCTCACTCCCACCCCCACCCAGGACAGGCTCTCTTCTCACCACCACCACCCAGGACAGGCTCTCTTCTCACCACCACCCCCACCCAGGACAGGCTCTCTTCTCACCCCCACCACCACCCAGGACAGGCTCTCTTCTCACCACCACCACCACCCAGGACAGGCTCTCTTCTCACTCCCACCACCCAGGACAGGCTCTCTTCTCACCCCCACCACCACCCAGGACAGGCTCTCTTCTCACCCCACCACCCAGGACAGGCTCTCTTCTCAATCCCACCAGCACCCAGGACAGGCTCTCTTCTCACTCCCACCACCCAGGACAGGCTCTATTCTCCCTCCCACCACCACCCAGGACAGGCTCTCTTCTCACTCCCACCACCACCCAGGACAGGCTCTTTTCTCACTCCCACCACCACCCAGGACAGGCTCTCTTCTCACCACCAGCACCCAGGACAGGCTCTCTTCTCACTCCCACCACCACCCAGGACAGGCTCTCTTCTCACCACCAGCACCCAGGACAGGCTCTCTTCTCACTCCCACCACCACCCAGGACAGGCTCTCTTCTCACTCCCACCACCACCCAGGACAGGCTCTCTTCTCACCACCAGCACCCAGGACAGGCTCTCTTCTCACTCCCACCACCACCCAGGACAGGCTCTATTCTCCCTCCCACCACCACCCAGGACAGGCTCTTTTCTCACTCCCACCACCACCCAGGACAGGCTCTCTTCTCACCACCAGCACCCAGGACAGGCTCTCTTCTCACTCCCACCACCCAGGACAGGCTCTATTCTCCCTCCCACCACCACCCAGGACAGGCTCTATTCTCCCTCCCACCACCACCCAGGACAGGCTCTCTTCTCACTCCCACCACCACCCAGGACAGGCTCTTTTCTCACTCCCACCACCACCCAGGACAGGCTCTCTTCTCACCACTACCACCCAGGACAGGCTCTCTTCTCACCACCACCACCCAGGACAGGCTCTCTTCTCACCCCCACCACCCAGGACAGGCTCTCTTCTCACCCCCACCACCACCACCCAGGACAGGCTCTCTTCTCACCCCCACCACCACCACCCAGGACAGGCTCTCTTCTCACTCCCACCACCACCCAGGACAGGCTCTCTTCTCACCCCCACCACCCAGTACAGGCTCTCTTCTCACTCCCACCACCACCCAGGACAGGCTCTCTTCTCACTCGCACCACCCAGGACAGCCTCTCTTCTCACCCCCACCACCACCCAGCACAGGCTCTCTTCTCACTCCCACCACCACCCAGCACAGGCTCTCTTCTCACCCCCACCACCACCCAGGACAGGCTCTCTTCTCACTCCCACCACCACCCAGGACAGGCTCTCTTCTCACTCCCACCACCATCCAGGACAGGCTCTCTTCTCACTCCCACCACCACCACCCAGGACAGGCTCTCTTCTCACCCCCACCACCCAGGACAGGCTCAATTCTCACCCCCACACCCTCCCAGGACAGGCTCTCTTCTCACCCCCAGCACCCAGGACAGGCACTCTTCTCACCACCACCACCACCCAGGACAGGTTCTCTTCTCACTCCCACCACCACCCAGGACAGGCTCTCTTCTCACCACCCCCACCACCCAGGACAGGCTCTCTGCTCACTCCCACCACCACCCAGGACAGGCTCTCTTCTCACTCCCACCACCACCCAGGACAGGCTCTCTTCTCACTCCCACCACCACCCAGGACAGGCTCTCTTCTCACCCCCACCACCACCCAGGACAGGCTCTCTTCTCACTCCCACCACCACCCAGGACAGGCTCTCTTCTCACCACCACCACCACCCAGGACAGGCTCTCTTCTCACCCCCACCACCCAGGACAGGCTCTCTTCTCACCACCACCATCCAGGACAGGCTCTCTTCTCACCCCCACCACCACCCAGGACAGGCTCTCTTCTCACTCCCACCACCCAGGACAGGCTCTCTTCTCACCCCCACCACCACCCAGGACAGGCTCTCTTCTCACTCCCACCACCCAGGACAGGCTCTCTTCTCACCCCCACCCCCACCCAGGACAGACTCTCTTCTCACTCCCACCACCACCACCCAGGACAGGCTCTCTTCTCACCCCCAACACCCAGGACAGGCTCTCTTCTCACCCCCACCACCACCACCCAGGACAGGCATTCTTCTCACCCCCACCACCACCACCCAGGACAGGCTCTCTTCTCACTCCCACCACCACCCAGGACAGGCTCTCTTCTCACTCCCACCAGCACCCAGGACAGGCTCACTTCTCACTCCCACCAGCACCCAGGACAGGCTCTCTTCTCACTCCCACCAGCACCCAGGACAGGCTCTCTTCTCACCCCCACCACCCAGGACAGGCTCTCTTCTCACCCCCACCACCACCACCCAGGACAGGCTCTCTTCTCACCCCCACAACCCAGGACAGGCTCTCTTCTCACCCCCACCACCACCACCCAGGACAGGCTCTCTTCTCACCCCCACCACCGAGGACAGGCTCTCTTCTCACCCCCACCACCACCACCCAGGACAGGCTCTCTTCTCACCCCCACCACCACCCAGGACAGGCTCTCTTCTCACCCCCACCACCACCCAGGACAGGCTCTCTTCTCACCCCCACCACCACCACCCAGGACAGGCTCTCTTCTCACTCCCACCAGCACCCAGGACAGGCTCTCTTCTCACCCCCCACCACCCAGGACAGGCTCTCTTCTCACCCCCACCACCACCACCCAGGACAGGCTCTCTTCTCACCCCCACAACCCAGGACAGGCTCTCTTCTCACCCCCACCACCACCACCCAGGACAGGCTCTCTTCTCACCCCCACCACCGAGGACAGGCCCTCTTCTCACCCCCACCACCACCACCCAGGACAGGCTCTCTTCTCACCCCCACCACCACCCAGGACAGGCTCTCTTCTCACCCCCACCACCACCCAGGACAGGCTCTCTTCTCACCCCCACCACCACCACCCAGGACAGGCTCTCTTCTCACTCCCACCACCCAGGTCAGGCTCTCTTCTCACCCCCACCACCACCCAGGACAGGCTCTCTTCTCACCCCCACCACCACCCAGGACAGGCTCTCTTCTCACTCCCACCCCCACCCAGGACAGGCTCTCTTCTCACCACCACCACCCAGGACAGGCTCTCTTCTCACCCCCACCCCCACCCAGGACAGGCTCTCTTCTCACCCCCACCACCACCCAGGACAGGCTCTCTTCTCACCCCCACCACCACCCAGGACAGGCTCTCTTCTCACTCCGACCACCACCCAGGACAGGCTCTCTTCTCACTCCGACCACCACCCAGGACAGGCTCTCTTCTCACTCCGACCACCACCCAGGACAGGCTCTCTTCTCACCACCACCACCACCACCCAGGACAGGCTCTCTTCTCACTCCGACCACCACCCAGGACAGGCTCTCTTCTCACTCCGACCACCACCCAGGACAGGCTCTCTTCTCACCCCCACCACCACCCAGGACAGGCTCTCTTCTCACCCCCACCCCCACGCAGGACAGGCTCTCTTCTCACTCCCACCACCCAGGTCAGGCTCTCTTCTCACCCCCACCACCACCCAGGACAGGCTCTCTTCTCACTCCCACCCCCAGCCAGGACAGGCTCTTTGCTCACTCCCACCACCACTCAGGACAGGCTCTCTTCTCACTCCCACCACCACCCAGGACAGGCTCTCTTCTCACTCCCACCACCCAGGACAGGCTCTCTTCTCACTCCCACCACCACCCAGGACAGGCTCTCTTCTCACTCCCACCACCACCCAGGACAGGCTCTCTTCTCACTCCCACCACCCAGGACAGGCTCTCTTCTCACTCCCACCACCACCCAGGACAGGCTCTCTTCTCACCCCCACCACCACCCAGGACAGGCTCTCTTCTCACCACCACCACCACCCAGGACAGGCTCTCTTCTCACCCCCACCACCCAGAACAGGCTCTCTTCTCACCCCCACCACCCAGGACAGGCTCTCTTCTCACCCCCACCACCACCCAGGACAGGCTCTCTTCTCACTCCCACCACCCAGGACAGGCTCTCATCTCACCCCCACCACCACCCAGGACAGGCTCTCTTCTCACTCCCACCGCCCAGGACAGGCTCTCTTCTCACTCCCACCACCCAGGACAGGCTCTCTTCTCACCCCCACCCCCACCCAGGACAGACTCTCTTCTCACTCCCACCACCACCACCCAGGACAGGCTCTCTTCTCACCCCCAACACCCAGGACAGGCTCTCTTCTCACCCCCACCACCACCACCCAGGACAGGCTCTCTTCTCACCCCCACCACCACCACCCAGGACAGGCTCTCTTCTCACCCCCAACACCCAGGACAGGCTCTCTTCTCACCCCCACCACCACCACCCAGGACAGGCTCTCTTCTCACCCCCACCACCACCACCCAGGACAGGCTCTCTTCTCACCCCCACCACCACCACCCAGGACAGGCTCTCTTCTCACTCCCACCACCACCCAGGACAGGCTCTCTTCTCACCCCCACCACCACCACCCAGGACAGGCTCTCTTCTCACCCCCACAACCCAGGACAGGCTCTCTTCTCACCCCCACCACCACCACCCAGGACAGGCTCTCTTCTCACCCCCACCACCCAGGACAGGCTCTCTTCTCACCCCCACCACCCAGGACAGGCTCTCTTCTCACTCCCACCACCACCCAGGACAGGCTCTCTTCTCACCCCCACCAGCACCACCCAGGACAGGCTCTCTTCTCACCCCCACAACCCAGGACAGGCTCTCTTCTCACCCCCACCACCACCCAGGACAGGCTCTCTTCTCACTCCCACCACCACCACCCAGGACAGGCTCTCTTCTCACCCCCACAACCCAGGACAGGCTCTCTTCTCACCCCCACCACCACCACCCAGGACAGGCTCTCTTCTCACCCCCACCACCCAGGACAGGCTCTCTTCTCACCCCCACCACCACCACCCAGGACAGGCTCTCTTCTCACCCCCACAACCCAGGACAGGCTCTCTTCTCACCCCCACCACCACCACCCAGGACAGGCTCTCTTCTCACCCCCACCACCCAGGACAGGCTCTCTTCTCACCCCCACCACCCAGGACAGGCTCTCTTCTCACTCCCACCACCACCCAGGACAGGCTCTCTTCTCACCCCCACCACCCAGGACAGGCTCTCTTCTCACCCCCACCACCACCCAGGACAGGCTCTCTTCTCACCCCCACCACCACCCAGGACAGGCTCTCTTCTCACCCCCACCGCCACCACCCAGGACAGGCTCTCTTCTCACTCCCACCACCACCCAGGACAGGCTCTCTTCTCACCCCCACCACCACCCAGGACAGGCTCTCTTCTCACTCCCACCACCCAGGACAGGCTCTCTTCTCTCCCCCACCACCACCCAGGACAGGCTCTCTTTTCACTCCCACCACCCAGGTCAGGCTCTCTTCTCACCCCCACCACCACCCAGGACAGGCTCTCTTCTCACCCCCACCACCACCCAGGACAGGCTCTCTTCTCACTCCCACCACCCAGGACAGGCTCTCTTCTCTCCCCCACCACCACCCAGGACAGGCTCTCTTCTCACCACCACCACCACCCAGGACAGGCTCTCTTCTCACTCCGACCACCCAGGTCAGGCTCTCTTCTCACCCCCACCACCACCCAGGACAGGCTCTCTTCTCACCCCCACCACCACCCAGGACAGGCTCTCTTCTCACCCCCACCACCCAGGACAGGCTCTCTTCTCTCCCCCACCACCACCCAGGACAGGCTCTCTTCTCACCACCACCACCACCCAGGACAGGCTCTCTTCTCACCACCACCACCCAGGACAGGCTCTCTTCTCACTCCCACCACCCAGGACAGGCTCTCTTCTCTCCCCCACCACCACCCAGGACAGGCTCTCTTCTCACCCCCACCACCACCCAGGACAGGCTCTCTTCTCACTCCCACCCCCACCCAGGACAGGCTCTCTTCTCACTCCCACCACCCAGCACAGGCTCTCTTCTCACCCCCACCCCCACCCAGGACAGGCTCTCTTCTCACCCCCACCACCACCCAGGACAGGCTCTCTTCTCACTCCCACCACCCAGGACAGGCTCTCTTCTCACTCCCACCACCACCCAGGACAGGCTCTCTTCTCACTCCCACCACCACCCAGGACAGGCTCTCTTCTCACCCCCACCACCCAGGACAGGCTCTCTTCTCACTCCCACCACCCAGGACAGGCTCTCTTCTCACCACCACCCCCACCCAGGACAGGCTCTCTTCTCACCCCCACCACCACCCAGGACAGGCTCTCTTCTCACCCCCACCATCCAGGACAGGCTCTCTTCTCACCCCCACCATCCAGGACAGGCTCTCTTCTCACTCCCACCACCCAGGACAGGCTCTCTTCTCACTCCCACCATCCAGGACAGTCTCTCTTCTCACTCCCACCACCACCCAGGACAGGCTCTCTTCTCACCCCCACCACCCAGGACAGGCTCTCTTCTCACTCCCACCACCCAGGACAGGCTCTCTTCTCACCACCACCCCCACCCAGGACAGGCTCTCTTCTCACCCCCACCACCACCCAGGACAGGCTCTCTTCTCACCCCCACCACCCAGGACAGGCTCTCTTCTCACTCCGACCACCCAGGACAGGCTCTCTTCTCACCCCCACCACCCAGGACAGGCTCTCTTCTCACTCCCACCACCCAGGACGGGCTCTCTTCTCACTCCCACCACCACCCAGGACAGGCTCTGTTCTCACTCCCACCACCACCCAGGACAGGCTCTCTTCTCACTCCCACCACCCAGGACAGGCTCTCTTCTCACCACCACCCCCACCCAGGACAGGCTCTCTTCTCACCACCACCACCCAGGACAGGCTCTCTTCTCACCCCCACCACCACCCAGGACAGGCTCTCTTCTCACCACCACCACCCAGGACAGGCTCTCTTCTCACTCCCACCACCACCCAGGACAGGCTCTCTTCTCACTCCCACCACCACCCAGGACAGGCTCTCTTCTCACCCCCACCACCCAGGACAGGCTCTCTTCTCACCCCCACCACCACCCAGGACAGACTCTCTTCTCACTCCCACCACCCAGGACAGGCTCTCTTCTCACCACCACCACCCAGGACAGGCTCTCTTCTCACCACTACCACCCAGGACAGGCTCTCTTCTCACTCCCACCACCACCCAGGACAGGCTCTCTTCTCACCCCCACCACCCAGGACAGGCTCTCTTCTCACCCCACCACCCAGGACAGGCTCTCTTCTCACTCCCACCACCACCCAGGACAGGCTCTCTTCTCACTCCCACCACCACCCAGGACAGGCTCTCTTCTCACTCCCACCACCACCCAGGACAGGCTCTCTTCTCACCCCCACCACCCAGGACAGGCTCTCTTCTCACCCCCACCACCACCCAGGACAGACTCTCTTCTCACTCCCACCACCCAGGACAGGCTCTCTTCTCACCCCCACCACCCAGGACAGGCTCTCTTCACACCCCCACCACCACCCAGGACAGGCTCTCTTCTCACTCCCACCACCACCCAGGACAGGCTCTCTTCTCACTCCCACCACCACCCAGGACAGGCTCTCTTCTCACCCCCACCACCCAGGACAGGCTCTCTTCTCACCCCCACCACCACCCAGGACAGACTCTCTTCTCACTCCCACCACCCAGGACAGGCTCTCTTCTCACCACCACCACCCAGGACAGGCTCTCTTCTCACCACTACCACCCAGGACAGGCTCTCTTCTCACTCCCACCACCACCCAGGACAGGCTCTCTTCTCACCCCCACCACCCAGGACAGGCTCTCTTCTCACCCCCACCACCACCACCCAGGACAGGCTCTCTTCTCACTCCCACCACCACCCAGGACAGGCTCTCTTCTCACCCCCACCACCCAGGACAGGCTCTCTTCTCACTCCCACCCCCACCCAGGACAGGCTCTCTTCTCACTCCCACCACCCAGGACAGGCTCTCTTCTCACTCCCACCACCACCCAGGACAGGCTCTCTTCTCACCACCACCCAGGACAGGCTCTCTTCTAACTCCCACCACCCAGGACAGGCTCTCTTCTCACCCCCACCACCACCCAGGACAGACTCTCTTCTCACCACCACCATCCAGGACAGGCTCTCTTCTCACTCCCACCACCCAGGACATGCTCTCTTCTCACCCCACCACCCAGGACAGGCTCTCTTCTGACTCCCACCACCCAGGACATGCTCTCTTCTCACTCCCACCACCCAGGACAGGCTCTCTTCTCACCCCCACCACCCAGGACAGGCTCTGTTCTCACTCCGACCACCCAGGACAGGCTCTCTTCTCACCCCCACCCCCACCCAGGACAGGCTCTCTTCTCACCGCCACCACCCAGGACAGGCTCTCTTCTCACTCCCACCACCCAGGACATGCTCTCTTCTCACCCCAACACCCAGGACAGGCTCTCTTCTCACCCCCACCACCCAGGACAGGCTCTCTTCTCACCCCCACCCCCACACAGGACAGGCTCTCTTTTCACCACCACCACCCAGGACAGGCTCTCTTCTCACCCCCACCACCACCCAGGACATGCTCTCTTCTCACCCCCACCACCCAGGACAGGCTCTCTTCTCACCCCCACCACCCAGGACAGGCTCTCTTCTCACACCCACCACCCAGGACAGGCTCTCTTCTCACTCCCACCACCCTGGACAGGCTCTCTTCTCACTCCCACCACCACCCAGGACAGGCTCTCTTCTCACTCCCACCCCCTAGGACAGGCTCTCTTCTCACTCCCACCACCACCCAGGACAGGCTCTCTTCTCACCACCACCACCCAGGACAGGCTCTCTTCTCACCACCACCATCCAGGACAGGCTCTCTTCTCACTCCGACCACCACCACCCAGGACAGGCTCTCTTCTCACTCCGACCACCACCACCCAGGACAGGCTCTGTTCTCACTCCGACCACCCAGGACAGGCTCTCTTCTCACCCCCACCCCCACCCAGGACAGGCTCTCTTCTCACCGCCACCACCCAGGACAGGCTCTCTTCTCACTCCCACCACCCAGGACATGCTCTCTTCTCACCCCAACACCCAGGACAGGCTCTCTTCTCACCCCCACCACCCAGGACAGGCTCTCTTCTCACCCCCACCCCCACACAGGACAGGCTCTCTTTTCACCACCACCACCCAGGACAGGCTCTCTTCTCACCCCCACCACCACCCAGGACATGCTCTCTTCTCACCACCACCACCCAGGACAGGCTCTCTTCTCACACCCACCACCCAGGACAGGCTCTCTTCTCACACCCACCACCCAGGACAGGCTCTCTTCTCACTCCCACCACCCTGGACAGGCTCTCTTCTCACTCCCACCACCACCCAGGACAGGCTCTCTTCTCACTCCCACCCCCTAGGACAGGCTCTCTTCTCACTCCCACCACCACCCAGGACAGGCTCTCTTCTCACCACCACCACCCAGGACAGGCTCTCTTCTCACCACCACCATCCAGGACAGGCTCTCTTCTCACTCCGACCACCACCACCCAGGACAGGCTCTCTTCTCACTCCGACCACCACCACCCAGGACAGGCTCTCTTCTCACTCCAACCACCCAGGACAGGCTCTCTTCTCACCCCCACCCAGGATAGGCTCTCTTCTCACTCCCACCACCCAGGACAGGCTCTCTTCTCACCCCCACCACCACCCAGGACAGACTCTCTTCTCACCACCACCACCCAGGACAGGCTCTCTTCTCACTCCCACCACCCAGGACAGGCTCTCTTCTCTCCCCCACCACCACCCAGGACAGGCTCTCTTCTCACCCCCACCACCACCCAGGACAGGCTCTCTTCTCACCCCCACCACCCAGGACAGGCTCTCTTCTCTCCCCCACCACCACCCAGGACAGGCTCTCTTCTCACCCCCACCACCACCCAGGACAGGCTCTCTTCTCACTCCCACCACCACCCAGGACAGGCTCTCTTCTCACCCCCACCACCACCCAGGACAGGCTCTCTTCTCACCACCACCACCCAGGACAGGCTCTCTTCTCACCCCCACCACCACCCAGGACAGGCTCTCTTCTCACCACCACCACCCAGGACAGGCTCTCTTCTCACTCCCACCACCACCCAGGACAGGCTCTTTTCTCACTCCCACCACCACCCAGGACAGGCTCTCTTCTCACTCCCACCACCACCCAGGACAGGCTCTTTTCTCACTCCCACCACCACCCAGGACAGGATCTCTTCTCACCCCCACCACCACCCAGGACAGGCTCTCTTCTCACCCCCACCACCACCCAGGACAGACTCTCTTCTCACCACCACCACCCAGGACAGGCTCTCTTCTCACCACTACCACCCAGGACAGGCTCTCTTCTCACTCCCACCACCACCCAGGACAGGCTCTCTTCTCACTCCCACCACCACCCAGGACAGGCTCTCTTCTCACCCCACCACCACCCAGGACAGGCTCTCCTCTCACTCCCACCACCACCCAGGACAGGCTCTCTTCTCACCCCCACCCAGGATAGGCTCTCTTCTCACTCCCACCACCCAGGACAGGCTCTCTTCTCACTCCCACCACCCAGGACAGGCTCTCTTCTCTCCCCCACCACCACCCAGGACAGGCTCTCTTCTCACCCCCACCACCACCCAGGACAGGCTCTCTTCTCACTCCCACCCCCACCCAGGACAGGCTCTCTTCTCACCACCACCACCCAGGACAGGCTCTCTTCTCACCACCACCACCCAGGACAGGCTCTCTTCTCACCACCACCCCCACCCAGGACAGGCTCTCTTCTCACCCCCACCACCACCCAGGACAGGCTCTCTTCTCACCACCACCACCCAGGACAGGCTCTCTTCTCACCCCCACCACCACCCAGGACAGGCTCTCTTCTCACCACCACCACCCAGGACAGGCTCTCTTCTCACTCCCACCACCACCCAGGACAGGCTCTTTTCTCACTCCCACCACCACCCAGGACAGGATCTCTTCTCACCCCCACCACCACCCAGGACAGGCTCTCTTCTCACCCCCACCACCACCCAGGACAGACTCTCTTCTCACCACCACCACCCAGGACAGGCTCTCTTCTCACCACTACCACCCAGGACAGGCTCTCTTCTCACTCCCACCACCACCCAGGACAGGCTCTCTTCTCACTCCCACCACCACCCAGGACAGGCTCTCTTCTCACCCCCACCACCCAGGACAGGCTCTCTTCTCACCCCAACACCACCCAGGACAGGCTCTCTTCTCACCACCACCACCCAGGACAGGCTCTCTTCTCACCACTACCACCCAGGACAGGCTCTCTTCTCACTCCCACCACCACCCAGGACAGGCTCTCTTCTCACTCCCACCACCCAGGACTGGCTCTCTTCTCACCACCACCACCCAGGACAGGCTCTCTTCTCACCACTACCACCCAGGACAGGCTCTCTTCTCACTCCCACCACCACCCAGGACAGGCTCTCTTCTCACCCCCACCACCACCCAGGACAGACTCTCTTCTCACTCCCACCACCCAGGACAGGCTCTCTTCTCACCACCACCACCCAGGACAGGCTCTCTTCTCACTCCCACCACCACCCAGGACAGGCTCTCTTCTCACTCCCACCACCACCCAGGACAGGCTCTCTTCTCACCCCACCACCACCCAGGACAGGCTCTCTTCTCACCCCCACCACCACCCAGGACAGGCTCTCTTCTCACCCCCACCACCCAGGACAGGCTCTCTTCTCACCCCACCACCCAGGACAGGCTCTCTTCTCACCCCCACCACCACCACCCAGGACAGGCTCTCTTCTCACTCCCACCACCACCCAGGACAGGCTCTCTTCTCACTCCCACCACCACCCAGGACAGGCTCTCTTCTCACCCCCACCACCCAGGACAGGCTCTCTTCTCACCCCCACCACCCAGGACAGGCTCTCTGCTCACCCCCACCACCACCCAGGACAGGCTCTCTTCTCACTCCCACCACCACCCAGGACAGGCTCTCTTCTCACCCCCACCACCCAGGACAGGCTCTCTTCTCACCCCCACCACCCAGGACAGGCTCTCTGCTCACCCCCACCACCACCCAGGACAGGCTCTCTTCTCACTCCCACCACCACCCAGGACAGGCTCTCTTCTCACCCCCACCACCCAGGACAGGCTCTCTTCTCACCCCCACCACCCAGGACAGGCTCTCTGCTCACCCCCACCCCCACCCAGGACAGGCTCTCTTCTCACTCCCACCACCACCCAGGACAGGCACTCTTCTCACCCCCACCACCCAGGACAGACTCTCTTCTCACCACCACCATCCAGGACAGGCTCTCTTCTCACTCCCACCACCCAGGACATGCTCTCTTCTCACCCCACCACCCAGGACAGGCTCTCTTCTCACTCCCACCACCCAGGACATGCTCTCTTCTCACCCCCACCACCCAGGACAGGCTCTGTTCTCACTCCGACCACCCAGGACAGGCTCTCTTCTCACCCCCACCCCCACCCAGGACAGGCTCTCTTTTCACCACCACCACCCAGGACAGGCTCTCTTCTCACCCCCACCCCCACACAGGACAGGCTCTCTTTTCACCACCACCACCCAGGACAGGCTCTCTTCTCACCCCCACCACCCAGGACATGCTCTCTTCTCACCCCCACCACCCAGGACAGGCTCTCTTCTCACCCCCACCACCCAGGACAGGCTCTCTTCTCACTCCCACCACCACCCAGGACAGGCTCTCTTCTCACTCCCACCACCACCCAGGACAGGCTCTCTTCTCACCCCCACCACCACCCAGGACAGGCTCTCTTCTCACACCCACCACCCAGGACAGGCTCTCTTCTCACACCCACCACCCAGGACAGGCTCTCTTCTCACTCCCACCACCCTGGACAGGCTCTCTTCTCACTCCCACCACCACCCAGGACAGGCTCTCTTCTCACTCCCACCCCCCAGGACAGGCTCTCTTCTCACCCCCACCCAGGATAGGCTCTCTTCTCACTCCCACCACCCAGGACAGGCTCTCTTCTCACCCCCACCACCCAGGACAGGCTCTCTTCTCACTCCCACCACCCAGGACAGGCTCTCTTCTCACTCCCACCACCCAGGTCAGGCTCTCTTCTCACTCCCACCACCACCCAGGACAGGCTCTCTTCTCACTCCCACCACCACCCAGGTCAGGCTCTCTTCTCACTCCCACCACCACCCAGGACAGGCTCTCTTCTCACTCCCACCACCACCCAGGACAGGCTCTCTTCTCACCACCACCCCCTCCCAGGACAGGCTCTCTTCTCACTCCCACCACCACCCAGGACAGGCTCTCTTCTCACCACCACCCCCTCCCAGGACAGGCTCTCTTCTCACCCCCACCACCCAGGACAGGCTCTCTTCTCATTCCCACCACCCAGGACAGGCTCTCTTCTCACTCCCACCACCACCCAGGACAGGGTTTCTTCTCACTCCCACCACCACCCAGGACAGGCTCTCTTCTCACTCCCACCACCCAGGACAGGCTCTCTTCTCACTCCCACCACCCAGGTCAGGCTCTCTTCTCACTACCACCATCAGGGAAGAGGTACAGGAGCCTAAAGACACACTCTCAACATTTCTGGAACAGCTTCTTCCTCCATTAGATTTCTGAACAGTCCATGAATCCATGAACAATACCTGATATTTTGTGTGGATAAGTTCACTCACCTCAACTCTAAGCTGATTCAACAACCTATGGACTCACTTTCAAGGAGACTACAACTCGTGTTCTCAGTATATAATTTTTAATTTGCACAGTTTCTTTTCTTTTGCACATAGGTTGTTGGTCAGTTTTAGGTTCACAAATTCTACTGTATTTCTTTATTCCCTGTGAATGCCTGCAAGAAAATGATCTGAAGTTAGTATATGGTGACATCTACGTACTTTGATAATAAATTTATTTATTTACTTTGTCTTGAGCATGAGATCAAGTCTAGCATTCTAGTAGAGTGCAGATGAATTATTTTGAAAATTTATTTCCGGGGACAAATAATCCATCTGGGTTTGAGGGATTTTTGTGCTCGGGATGGACTGTAGAAGTGGGGTTGCTCTCGGAGCAGATGGTTGGGGTAGTTCTGAGAGAGGGTAAAAACATCACTCAGTAAACAGAGAGAAACTCTTTCTGTGGGCAGGAAGTACAAGAACTGAGGAACATAAGAACGTAGATCATTTGTAAAAGAACCAGAAGAAACCAAGACAAGAGGCATCTTTCCAAAGGACCTGTTTCTGTGCCATATCACCATTTTACCCGCATCCTTTACTTTCCCGCCTGATTCAGGTGAAAGTATTATCAGGGGTTATTTTTCAATGGAAATTAAACTTGGTTGCTTATTTTTGAACAAGTATTATATAAAATATAGACCAGAAGTCATAGCAGCACAATTCAGCTACTCAGCCCATGGAGTTTGCCTTTCAATCCATTCATGGCTGAATTTATTTATTTATTGAGTTGCTGTGTGAAATACACCCTTCTTGTCCTTCAACCCAAGCACCCAGCAATCCCCGATTTATCCCTCACCAACTGAAATGATCAATTAACCTACTAACTCATACATCTTTGGATGGTGGGAGCAAACTGGAGCAAAGCAGAGAAGGCCCCCTTTACACCCATTCTTTGCTTTCTGCCAGTCAGCCAACTTTCTATGTCTGGTAATTTGTTTCCGTGGGCTCATGTGTGGCACCTTGTCAAAGGCCTTCTGAAAATTCAAGTAAACAGCATTTGCTGAATCTCCTTTGTCTATCCCGCCTGTTATATTTCCTCAAAGAATTTCAAAGATTTATCAGACAAGATATCCCCTTAAGCAAAATATGGTAACGTTTATCCTTAATAATGGATTCCAACATTTTCCCAACCCCTGAAGTCAGGCTAACTGGCTTATAATTTATTTTCTTACAATACATAATATATAACCTATTTGGTACAGGTATATGAAAATAAACAAAATATATATTTTTCTAAATATAGCCAAAATCTAGAAAGATCGGTGTGCTGGCTGGGTCTGGACAGCCCACTGACAAAATCTGCGTGAATTTTCAGACTCACTTGCAGACCAGACAGAATGAACAAAGGGTGACGCGACAAGAATGGTGGCCTTCGTACCCACAATCTCCAGCTCACCAGAAACCGCCCTATAAGTATAGGACTCGGCAAAACGCGCATGTGCAAATTTGGGTCGCACTGTATCTTGGGACAGGTTGGCAGCACAAAGCCCAGTCACGGCGCAGTGTGGGGAATAAATGGCGCTGAGCTCGTTCGGTGGCCCGTAGGGTTTCTGGAATTCGCACCGATTCTCCCCCACCCAGGGGCTGTTCCCCCGATTCAGCCTCAGCGGTGAAACATTCCACGACCCGACATTTAGCTCCTACCTGCTTTTCAGCGGCTTCCACTTGGAAGATGCGCAGAGCGCGAGTTTCTGACGTAATGTCGGTCTCTGCGCCTGCGCTCTGGGCCGCTTCAAATTGCAACGGGTGCCCCCTGCTGGCGGACGTTGGAAATGAAACTGGAGACCATTTGTACAGGGTCTCGTTTCCCAAATGGGACTGCCAATCTCTACATATAAATCTCCCAACAACATAAATGTGATGGATAATTGCATAAATTTATTGTCCCTGCACCTGACATTCAGATTAAACATTCAAAAATTCAAGATGATTGAATATTGAATTCAAAAAAGACCAAGGCAACATGCCTGAACGACTGGCGTCCAGTCGCACTCACCTCAATAATAAGCAAATGCTTTGAGAGGCTGGTCAAGCTTGCTACCACCCACACTGGATCCCTACAATTCACCTACCGACACAACCGATCGACAGATGACGCAATAGCCACTGCTGCACACACCGTCCTTACACATCTGGAGAGGAAGGATGCTGTTCTTGGAGTGCAGTTCAGCATTCAACGCCATACTTCCATCCAGGCTCGACAAGAAGCTCAGAGACCTCGGCTTTTACCCTGCCTTGTGCAGCTGGATCCTGGACTTCCTGTCAGATCACCAGCGGGTCGTAAGAGTGGGCTCCCTCACCTCCAACCCTCTGACTCTCAATACAGGTGCCCCTCAGGGCTGTGTACTGAGTCCCCTCTTTTACTCCCTGTATACCCATGACTGTATCGCCACCCACAGCTCCAATCTGCTAATTAAATTTGCTGACAACACTACATTGATTGGCCTTATCTCAAACAATAGCAAGGTGGTCTACAGGTCATCTCTCTGACACAGTGGTGTCAAGAAAACAACCTCTCTCTCTCAATGTCGCAAAAACAAAGGAACTGGTTGTGGGTTACAGGAGGAATGGAGATGGGCTAACCCCTATTGACATCAACAGATTTGGGATTGAGAGAGTAAACAGCTTCACGTTCCTCTGCATCCACATCACCGAGGACCTCACGTGGTTTGTACACACCAACTGTCTGGTGGAAAAGGCACAACAGTGCCTCTTTCACCTCAGACGGTTGAGGAAGTTTGGTATGGGCCCCCAAATCCTAAGAACTTTCTACAGGGGCACGATTGAGAGCATCCACACTGGCTGCATTACTGCCTGGTATGGGAACTGTACCTCCCTTAATCACAGGACTCTGCAGAGAGTGGTGCAGACAGCCCAGCGCATCTGTAGTTGTGAACTTTCTATGATTCGGGACATTTACAAGGACAGGTGTGTAAAAAGGGCCCATAGGATCATTAGGGACCCGAGCCACCCCAACCACAAACTGCTCCAGCTGCTACCATCCGGGAAGCGGTACCGCAGCATAAAAGCCAGGAGCAACAGGCTCCGGGACAGCTTCTTCCACCAGCCCATCAGACTGATGAACTCACACTGATTTGAATGTAGTCTATATTACATCGACTGTTCTATTTATTATAAATTACTATGATTGCACATTGAACATTTAGATGGAGACATAACGTAAAGATCTTTACTCCTCATGTATGTGAAGGATGTAAGTAATAAAGTCAATTATTCAATTATTTAATGTCAAAGGACTGTTTAGGTGAAAAGAAGAACAAAATAATCATTACTCCGCCAACACCAAATGACACAATAATGTGACAGAATAATAAAAACACAGTACATACAAATGTATAAATAATTCAGAGAATGTGTAGCTCAGGCAGTTGATGTTTGGGTCGTGTTGTTCTCCGATCTTGGCAATTTGCTTGCAAATGTTTCATCAGCATAGGCGGAGACATTGTCGGTGCGTCGTTGTTGTGGCATGTCCTCTGAATGCCTCCCTTTATATACGTATCAATCAGCTGATTGATCATCATTACGGAAATTCTATTGTGTGACATGGAGAGGAAATTTCATCACTGCTTGTCTGTGTGGCGAACGTGTGTTGTGGTCTGGAATCTTGCCCGCATTAGTTCATAAATAGGATTGAGGTCCACGTTGTTACGTACCCCGTAACTGGGTGTCTTACCAGCAAAGATAGAAGTGTCCGTTGGAGTCTGGTTCTATTTTCAAAACAGTGTTTATTAGTAAAAATATACAAATCAATATCAACAATGCCAATATACAGATAATACATGTTAGCAATACTAAACCTAGAAGTGTGGGTATAATAATAATCAATAATAAACAAGCTCTATCGTTGTCTAGGGGATAATGAATTGACATATGTGAGTATAAAGTTCAGCTCAGTTCATACAGGCTGAGGTAGTTGTTGGTCGATGTGTTGTAATTGTTGGAGAGAGATCGAGAGAGATCAAACAGTGACAGCCAGTCAAACCTTCCTTTATGATCTTGATCCGTCGATGTGTTGTTGTGGCCATTCAGGTATGACCCCTCTGTCCTTTAGCTAGACCGTTCTTCTATGATGGACTCGTCACCCAGGCAAGGGTGGACACACACACAAGCCCCCACCGGCCTCGCTATAAACACTGTGAGTTAAAATTGACCGATCCTTCGTTCGGTCTCCGATGCCCCACACTTTCTTGTGGGTTCCAACACTTAAACAGTGCTCACTAGTGTGTCTCTTGGTGCGTCTGAGGGGTGTCTCCCCAGACCTCACTTTTATCCCTACTCACGGGGTCTCAGGTGTCAATCAGTTTTGAATGGCTTAGCCCATCAAACCAGCCCACTCCGGCTGTCCATTGAGGAATTTTAATGAACAGAACAGTACCAAGTAAACAGCCCTCTCCGGAGCCGTAAGTCTTACAGGAGTCATAATATGGTCTCTCTCCCCCGTTGTTATCTCGCCCTTGTCTGAAGCAAATGTTCCAGTCCCAGTATGTTTTTGTTCCATCTCTTTCTCTCTCATTAGCAGCCTGGCAGCAGTAACGGTTTGTAATTCTCCCAGAGGAGGGGGACATGGGCAACCTTGCACCCTTCTGCCCATCAGAGCTGGTCATCCTTCGTAACAATGTGTTTTCAGAAAATCACACTTGGAGCAATCCTTTGCATGTTTCCTGGCGCCATTGATTTCACAGATGTCCAGCCTAATTTGTGCCACTCTCGACCTTCACAGGTAGAGACTGGGGAGAGTTGGTCACGCTGCTTTACACCAGTTGATGTTCATGGATCCTTGTGGATAGTTTTCTCCCAGTTTGGCTAAAGTAATATTTGCTGCAGTCTCCACACTGGATTTTGAAACCACATTGTCTCGTCTAATAGCTTGGGTAGTTCTTTTCCACTGCAAAACCCTCTCCTCAATGTTGCTGTTGGCCGGCGTGCAACTGAAATTCCATGTTCTTGGAGCAGTCAGGCCGTTGTTTCCAAGATATTTTGAATGTATGGGAGGACAACTCGTTTGTTTCCTTCTTGGCTGGGCTATTGTTCCTTTGCTGAATTTGTCTGAAACGCGAAGAGCTTCGCCACTCCTGAGCGGTGACAAAGATTTCTCTCTGTGTCTGAGATCATACATGCTCTTCATTTTGTCACGCAGTGTTGTGTCAAAATCTCTCTCTTTGTCTATGAGAGAGGTTGGAGAACGGAGGGAAGAGCGGGCATGCTTGTTTCAGTCTCCGGCCCGTTCATAGCTCTGATGGACTGCAGACATTCGCAAGAGCTGTGCAATGATAAGCAGGCAGTGCTCTGCTGCGGTCTTTTGCCTTCAGTAGGACACAGTTTGTACTGCTCTTTCCACTTCATCATTTGCCCATGGGTACTATAGACTGCTTGTCCAGGGTTTGAACTCATAGCCGCTAGGAAAGGCTTTGAATTCTGAGCAGCTGAATAGTGGACCTTTGTCTCTGCTATTCCATGGCAAGTGAATACAGCTTGCAGGCGCTCTATATCTGCTACTGAGGATGTAGAGGACAGCTTGGTCTGGAACTTTAGCAGCAAACCAGCAAGAGTGTGCCTCTTTCAAGCCAGTGGGGTCTGAGTTTGTGAGCTCCACACTCGCAGTGTTGCATGGCCTTGCTGCCCGTTTGGTCCTTTTTCAACTCAGCGCAAATTTCCTCCAGTTTGCTCTGTGATGCAGGAAAGCTTTCACGTACCCCAGCTAGGTAGATGTTGGTATCTTCCATGGGGTGGAGACATCTTCTGTCCGCTCACTTTTGCGTGGAACCCTCGACAGAGTGTCTGCTATTGATGGGGATATGTTCAATGTAACAACAGTATCACATAAACCTCATTCTGAAACTTCGCAGACGTGCAGGTAAGTTATCCAAGTGCGGAGGCTGACAAGTGGTCTGTTTCCAGTAGGAATTTAGTGCCCATCAGGTAGTGGCTGTAGCGTTCACAAGCCCACACGAGATCCGATGTCTCCTTTTTGATCTGGGCGTAATGCTGTTCAGTAGGAGCCAGTGCTCCTGATGCCCCCGTTTCCATACACCACTGCAGTGTTGTACGAGCACACTGGAATAAGGAACGTGGACCGGACCGTGAACCGGAATGCGGATTTCACGGACCGGACCATGACACACTCCACCCAGGCCAAAGGAAGAAGGGTCTGCTGAGACCTTGGTTGCTTTGTTTGGATCGAAAAACACCAACATTGGTAGAGAATAAGCTCTGCTTTAAGTGGTGGGAATGATTTCTCCTGCGGTGCATCCCAGCTCCAAATGTTTCTCTGAGACAGGAGGTCACGTAGTGGCTTTTTTTCTCTGTCAACTCTGGAATCGGCTTTCCCAGCTGGTTTACCATGTCAAGGAAACTGTGGATCTCTGATACATTCATAGGTTGTTCCATGTTCCGAACTCCTACCAATTTGTCGGAATCCGGTTGCACTCCCTTTGAGGACAGTTGATGGCCTAAGAACTTCATCTCCGACTTTGCAAGTTCAGATTTCTTTTTGTTCAGGGTGATTCCAGCCTGTTTCCATTTCTCCAAGGCAGCTTCCACTCTTCTGTCATGTTCCTCACCTGTTGCCTCCAAAGGTAAGTCTGCCGTCCATGTGGCAGACTACGCCTTCCAGTCCCTCCAGAATCTGGTTCTTCCTAATCTGAAAGAGTTCAGAGGCTGATGAGATGTCAAAATGGAGTCTCCCAAGGGCACAGCATTCATACGATGTGATAAAGGTTGTGACCTTCTGAGCCAGGTTCAATTCCTGCCACCTCCTTGTAAGGAGCTTGCGAATTCTCCCTGTGACCATGTGGGTTTCCTCTGGGTGCTCTGATTTCCTCCCACATACTGGTTGGTAGTTTAATTGGTCATTATAAATTGTCCCATGATTAAGCTAGGATTAAACTGGGGGATTGCTGGGCAGTGTGAGGTCTGTACTGCACTGCATCGCAATAAATAAATGACATTTCACTTCTTTTGCTGGACAGAGCTCTTTGATGCGGAATGGAGACTTGCCGCATCTCCTGCAGTTGGATATTTCTCTGTTTTGTTTGAGCTGAGCTCTACTGTCCCCTCTTTCTCTTGTCTTCCTGACTGCACCTTGTTTGTATCCTTCTTTTTGTAGAGCTTCCAGCTTTAGCTCAGCATTGTTTTCATGCCTGAGACAAACATTTTCACTCTGCCTGACCATAGTAATAGCCCACATGAGATTGCTGAGCCATCTCTCAAAGCCCCCTGAAGAAATCAAATGCCTCGGGGATGGGGCTTTATTTATTTGGTAAGTAGATGTGGGTACTGCAGGTACAATTTACCTGTTTTTAAAAAAAAGTTTGCTATTCTATTTATTTGGACTACAAAAGTTTTCCTTTCTCTCCCTGACAGTTTAACTGACTGACTTCTCTGCTGTGTTTGTGTCTCTCTGCACTTCCCCTGGCTAGTGGCGCACGGATTATTACGACGTGTCCACTTTGGGTGTAGTGTGAAGGCATTGCTGAGCAAACCGACCTTTGGTTTTGTTCATAGATATATGCAAACAAGAACAGTCTCACTGTAAATTCTTTCTTGTTGGGGATCTCACTTGGTCTGCAGCACCGATGATCAACCACTCTGACACCATGTTGTGCTCATCATGGGGGGACAGTGCAGAGCACGCCAGCATGCAGGGTACTCAACTGAACTTTACTGATAACTCTGCTGGTAGTGTATGTTAACTCCTCCCTATGAGAGTGACTAACTGAGTGGCATAGGAATAACCTACTAACTACCACAACAGGTGTTATATTTGGATGCATGCCATATACAAAATAAGGTAGATGATCTTGTAGCACGTATGATGAGTCATGGTTGAAAGAAGTTTATAGCTGGGAGCTTACCATCCAAGAATACACATTGTATTGAAAAGACAGACAAACCAGCAGATGGGGCAGGGTGGCTCTGTTGGTAAAAAAAATGTGTTATCAAATTATTAGAAAGAGGTGGCATAGGATTGGAAGGTGTAGAATCGATGTGGGGATAGAGCTAAGGAACTGTAAGCTTTAAAAGATCCTGATGATAGTTATACAGAGAACTGCAAACAGTAGCAAAGATGTGGTTTACAAAGTACAATGGGAGATAGAAAATGCATGTAAAAATGGCAATGTTACAATAGCCATGTGGAATTTCAAATATGCAGGTAAATTGGGAAAATCAGGTTGGTGCTGGATGCTAAAAGAAATAATTTGTGGAATTTGTGGGATGGCGTTTTCAAGAGCAGCTCCCAGTTGAACCAACTAGGGGATCAGCTATTCTGGATCGGGTATTGTGCAGCAAAGCAGAATTGATTAGAGAGTTTAAGGTAAAGGACCCTTTAAGGGCTAGTGAACATAATACTATAGAATTCATCCTGCAACTTGAGAGGAAGAAGCTGAAGTTAGATGTATCAGTATTACAGTGGAGTAAAGGGAATTATAGAGGCATTAGAGAGGAGCTGGCTAAAACTGATTGGAAGGGAACACTAACAGGAATGACGTCAGAGCAGCAATGGCCGGAGTTTCTGGAAGCACTTGTGAAGGCTAGGAGAGATACATCCCAAAGAGGGAGAAGTATTCTAAAGCCGGGATTATCCAACCGTGGCTGATAAGAGAAGTCAAAGTCTAAAGCCAAAAGGGGAGCATATAATAGGGCAAAAAATAGTGAATTAGTGCAGTTAGACGATTGGGAAGCTTTTAAAAACCAAAAGAAAGCAACTAAAGAAAGTCATAAAGGAGGAAAAGATGGAAGATGAAGTTAAGCTAGCTAATAATATTAAAGAGGATACCAACGTTTCTTCAGATACATAAAGAGTAAAAGAGGGATGACAGTAGATGTTGGACCACTGGAAAAAGATACTGGAGAGGTAATAATGCGGGACAAGGAAATGGTGGAAGCACTAGATGAGCATTTCCATCAATCTTCTCTGTGGAAGACACTAGCGATATGGTAGAAGTTCCAAGTGTCAGGAGGCAGAAATGAGTGAAGTTGCTGTTACTGGGGAGAAAGTTTTGCAAACTGAAAAGTCTGAAGGTAGACAAGTTACCTGGACCAGGTGGTCTAAAACCGATGGTTCTGAACGAGGCGGCTGAAGAAATTGTGGAGCCATTAATAATGACCTTTCAAAACTCAATGGATGCTGGCATGGTTCCAGCAGACAGGAAAATCGCACTCCGCTCTTTAAGAGAAGAGGGAGGCAGGTGAAAGGAGACTAGTCTGACCTCAGGTTGGGAAGACGTTAGCGTCGATTGCTAAGGATGTGGTTTCAGGGTACTTGGAGGCACATGATAAAAAAGGCCAATGTTATCATGGTTTCCTTAAGGGAAAATCTATCCTGACAAATCTATTGGAACTCTTAGAAGAAATAACAAGCAGAATAGATTAAAGATGGACGTTGTGTACTTGGATTTTCAGAAGGCCTTTGACAAGTTACCACACATGAGGCTGCTTAATAAGTTAAGAGCCCATGGTATTACAGGATAGAATGAACAGGGTGGGTGGGATCCTTCATGATGTTACTGGCCTTTTTCCCGGCATCTTTCAGTATATATGTCCCTGACAGCGAATAGGGTGTGCCACTGATGTGTTGGGTAGTTTTGTAGAGTCTTCCTGTTCACCAAAGTGCAGTTTGTATATTGTGTAATTCATCTTGTTGGATGATCCCTACTACACATCTGTTGTAAGATGTGAACACAGATGGGCATTGTCCAGCTCTCTTCCTCAGAAAATCCTGATTGTGTAGTAAGTGTTCTGGGACCATGACAGGTGGGGTGGTATGTGCACCGCCAAGATTTTGCAATTGCTGATTCCTTTGCTGCTGTGCCGATGTAAAGAGACAACAGCCTTCCACAAACAGAATATGCTGGAGGGATTCAGCAGGTCAGGCAGCAACAGTGGAGATCGACATTTCGGGGACCTTCATCAGATCCAGTCCTTTATGTGTGTTGCTCAAGATTTACAGATCTGCAGTCTTGTGCCAAATTTGTACGTGTGTACTGTTGAAAATATCAAACGTGTTTTGTTATCACTGATAGATGACGTGAAATTTGTTTTGTGGCAGCAGTACAGTGAAATGCTTAAAAATATAAATATTGTGACGTGTAATAAAATAGTAAGAGTGAAAAGTGAGCAAATTAGTGAGGTAGTATGAGTAGGTTCAAGGACTGCTCAGAAATCAGAGGAAGCTGTTTTTAAAGAGCTGAGGGGAATGTGTGACTTCAGGCTCCTACACGTCCTCTCTGATGGTAGTAACGAGAGGACGTCCTCGATGACGGGGGTCCCTAATGATGGATGCTGCCTTTCTGAGGCATCGCCTTTTAAAGGTGTGCTCATGGTGCAAAGGGTAGTGCTCATGATGGAGCCGGCTGTTTACAACCCTACGGAGCTTCTTTCGTACGGAGGTGCCAATGCTGCAGTTTGTGTCTTCCCCAGTTAATCCAATGAACCTTTCTAGTTAGCACCCCACTTCCCTCATCTTTTACCCCGTCAACACCCTGTCAACACTTTAAACAATCTTATCATGCACTTTAGATTTGCAATTGTGTATTTGTTGACATATTATTGCATATTGTACCTCAAACTGTAACTTTAGTTTTATACAATTCTTTTTAATTGCTTAATGTTGTTTTTTTACTGAACATCAACACCACAGCAAATTGCTAACAGACGTGCACTCATGGTCACTTTACTAGGTACACCTCCTCACTGATGGAAATATCTAATCATGTGGCAGTGACCCAAATGTGTAAAAGCCTGTCGATGTGGCCAACAAGTTCAGTAGTTGGTCAGACCAAATATCAGAGTGGTGAAGAAGGAAACATGGTCCTAGTGACTGACCATGGACTGATTGTTGGTGCCGGACAGGGTGGTTTGTGTATGTCAGAACCTGCTGATCTGTGATTTTCACGAACAACAGTCCCCAGAGTTTACAGAGAGAAAAAAAATCAACAAAAAACACCCAGTTGGTGGCAGTTCTGTGGGCAAAAATGCATTGTTAATGAGAGGGGTCAGAAGAGAATGGCCAGACTGGTTCAAACTGACAGGAAGGCGACAGTAACTCAAATAACCACACATTAAAACAGCGCTGTGCACAACAGCATCTTGGAATACACAAGACATCGAATCACAAAGTGGATGGACTGCAGCAGCAGCAGGTCACGAACATACAGTGGCCACTGTATTCGGTACTTCCTCTATGTAATAAGTGACCACTGAGGTAAATGTATATGGCAAATAGAGTTGATCCTTGACCCCTGACCTGTGGATTCTGACCCTCTGTAACATTCAGCTGATACCTGATGGGCACGATCTATCTGGATTCCATGGTAATAGTGGACTGTGTGGATGAAACAGTAATGCTAATTTAGAAACATTCCCGCTGCACAAGGTTCAGAACATCAGGAAATATCAAGGAGTCTATATTTTACTCACTAGTCTGCCGACTTGTACTATTAAATGGCAAGCATCTACAAAGGGAGTAAACTTGACTTCCTGTCTTCAAAAAGGTTTTGACCAGAGGATTTAGACAGGTTGTGGGTTTGTTTCTTATGATAATTGTTCTCTATCTATCTTGCCTGTCGTTAACAGGACATTCCTGAAATTTGATTTGGTGAATGATACTTACTACATTGCTACTTCAAGCACAAGTTACAAAAGATCTTTAATTTGCAGTTTGATTAGCCCTAATGTTTCGGTTTCCAGTGTTTTGAGGGACTTACCTTTAGTTGGGCAAGTACTACCCAAACCAGTTGTAAAACCACCTATTGAACTGAATGTATATATCAATGAAAAACACAAAATGCTGGCAGAACTCAGCAGGCCAGACAGCATCTATGGGAGGAGGTAATAACGACGTTTTGGGCCGAAACCCTTCATCAGGAGTGGAAACCCTTTCCTCTCTCTGAGGCTGAGCGCTCTGTCCTTAGTAAGGGCCTCACCTTTGTCCCCCTTTCTAAATCACTCCCGATGAAGGGTTTCAGCCCGAAACGTCGTCACTACCTCCTCCCATAGATGCTGTCTGGCCTGCTGAGTTCTGCCAGCATTTTGTGTTTTTTATTTATTTCCAGCATCTGCAGATTCACTCGTATATACATCAATGATACTGCTGAGGGTTTACTTCGATATGAACCTCCTGCCCTTCCACCTATCCATCATTTTACTGCAGAGTGGGATAGAGTTATTAACCAGAATGAAGCTTTATCAGACAATGGGATGAACTATCCAAGACTGTTAAAGATTACGTGGATTTAGCTAATGATGTTTTGCAGAATCCAGCCTTTTGGAGTGAAGTTTGTACACTGGGGACTGAATGTCAATGTTCATCTTTGGATTTGTATTATTTCACAAGTTATTATTGTTCTGATTACCCAATGTATTTTCCTAAATGTTTTTCAATGGCAACTAAACAATTAAAGTGATATGTGTTAATTCTGTTCCAAATGTCATCTTGAGTGTTGTGTGTTATATGTATTGCAATGCAGATAAACATTATATAATTACTATATATAATTAATTGCATAAGTATACAGACCCTTAAATCTGACACACTAAATTATCACTGGTGCAGCCAATTGGATTGAGATGTCACACAACTCGTTAAATGGATATCATCGTGTACAGTCACGGTGTTTCAATTGATTGCAGTAAAAATACACCTGTACCTGGAAGGTCCAACTGCTGGTGAGTCAGTATCCTGGCAAAAACTACACCATGAAGACAAAAGAACAATCTAAGCAACTTTGCAAAAAGGTTATGAGTCAGGAGAAGGATACAAGAAAACTTTCCAGGTCACTGAATATCCCTTGGAGTACAGAAGTTAATCACCAATAAATGGAAAGAATATGGCACAGCTGTAAATCTGCCCCAAGCAGGATGTCCTCATACGCTGAGTGCAAGAAGTCGACGAGAGAGGAAGGCTCTCCATACAACTGTTGCCCGGGTGCTTCACCAGTCACAGCTTTATGAGGGAGTAGCAGAGAAAGCAACTGTTGAAATACCTCACATGAAATCTCAGCTGGAGTTTACCAGGAGGCATGTGGAGACTCTGAAGTCAGCTAGAAGAAAGTTCTATGATCTGATGAAACCAAATTGGAGCTTTATGGCCATCAGACTAAGTGCTATGTTTGGCATAAGCCAAACACCGCACATCATCAAAAACACACCATCGCTACCGTAAAGCATGGCGGTGGCTAAAATCACGCTGTGGGGATGCTTCACTGCAGCAGGCCCTGGAAAGTTTGTGAAAGTAGAGGGTAAAATGAATGCAGCAAAATACAGGGAAATCCTGGAGGAAAACCTGATGCAGTCTGCAAGAGAACTGCGACTTGGGAGACAATGATCCCAAAAAAAGATGCAATAAATCTAAGTTGATTTGCTTTATAATAATTCTTAAAGTTTGGAAGTTGTAACCCTCCTAGATCAAATTTCCATGTCAATTTTTCCAACGATATTCTTGACATCTTACCTTTCCAAAGGAACTTCCTCACATATTTATTTAACTCTTGAAAAAACTTCTGGGATAGTTGTATTGGTAGTGTTTGGAATAAGTATTGTAATCTAGGGAATATATTCATTTTTACAGCATTTACTCTGCCTGTTATTGGTAATATCATCCATTTTATCAAGATCTTCTTGAATTTTTTTCAATAATGGTAAATAATTTAATTTATATAGGTTTTTTATGTCATTATCAACTCTTATACCTAAATATTTTATACCATTTATCGGCCATCTAAATTGACTTATTAATCGACATTGACTATAATCTCCTTTAGTAAGAGGTAGAATTTCACTTTTATCCCAATTTATTTTGTAGCCTGATATTTTCCCATATTCTTCCAATCTAGAAGATAATTTACGCAGCGAATACAATGGGTTTGTTAAATAAAGCAGAACATCGTCAGCAAATAAGTTAATCTTGTATTCCTCCTAGTTAACTCTGAAACCCTTAATATCTGGGTCCGTTCTAATTAATTCAGCTAATGGTTCTATCGCCAACACAAATAAAGCAGGTGATAATCGACAACCTTGCCTAGTTGACCTTATTAACTGAAATGGTGTTGAAATTTGACCATTTGTCACTACTTTAGCTTTGGGATTAGTATTTAAGATTTTAAGCCATTTTCTAAAGGATACTCCTAATCCATATTTTTCCAATACCTTAAATAAAAAATCCCATTCCAATCTATCAAATTTATCCCTTCAATATCACCTAATAAAAATAATATTGGGTTATGTGGAAGTTGTATTCCAATAATCTGTTCCAGTAAAATTTTTAAATTTGTCCAAACCGGTTGAATTTTAGAACAAGAACAAGTAGAATGTAAAGAAGTACCAATTTCTTGATTACATCGGAAACATTGATCAGATAAATTTGGGTTTAATTTATTTATTTTTTGTGGTGTAATATATAATTGATGTAAAAAATTATATTGCACTAATCTTAACCGGACATTTGTTGTATTTGTCATACTGTCAAGACATAGTCTTGACCAACTTGTTTCTTCAATTTTAATATTCAAGTCAGTTTCCCATTTTTGTTTTATGAATTCCTTGTTTAATTGCCTGTTTTTGAATGAAACTATACATACAAGAAATAATTTTTTTAATTTTTCATTTTTGAATTAAAGTTTCTATTTCATTAGGTTTCGGCAATAACATTTATCTCTTAAATAAGCCCTTAATTGGAAATAATAAAAAAGAGTGTTGTTTGATATTTTGTATTTATTCTTTAATTGATCAAATGACATTAATATACCTCCTTCAAAACAATCTCCTATATATCTAATCCCTTTTTGAAACCAGTTGTATAAAAGTTGATTATCCATTGTAAAAGGAATGCTTATTTTGAATTAAAGATCTCTTTGCTAATAAAGATTTCCTTATCTCATCATCAACACTTATTTTATTTCATAGATCAATCAAATGTTTTAATATAGGAGATTCTTTCTTTTCCCGTATCCATTTAGATATAAAATCTTCTGGTGTATTTTCTCCTATTTTATCTAGTTCTATTCTAATCCATGCCGGCATAAATATCAGAAAGAATTAATAAAAATTGCATTGGCAGTAGCCAAAAAGGCTATTGCAGTTACTTGGAAATCGGATTCATACTTAAGTATAGATTGTTGGAAGAATGAAATTTTCAGCTGTATTCCACTTGAAAAAATTACTTATAATTTAAGAGATAAATATGAAACATTTCTGAAAATTTGGCGCCCTTATTTACAAAAGACAGGATTAAATATATAGGTGCTCCGAAGATAAAATTATTGGTTATTTGGGGAAATAAATATATATATATATATATACTAAAGCTATTATGAACTCCGTGGAGCATGTGGGGATCTTCCAATATCCAGGCATTCTTTCTTTTTCTTTCTTTCTATAGGGATATGTTAGGGGGGAGGGGTTAAGGGGAGGGGGGAAGGGTTGATAATTTTTTTTTCTTTCTTTCTGTAATCACTTGAAAACTTAATAAAAAAATTTATTAAAAAAAAGACAATGATCCCAAGCATAAAGCCAAAGCTACACAGGAATGGCTTAAAAACAACAAAGTTAATGTCCTGGAGTGGCCAAGGCACAGTCCAGACCTCAATCCAATTGAGAATTTGTGGCTGGACTTGAAAAGGGCTGTTCACTCACAATACCCATGCAATCTGACAGAGCTTGAGCTGTTTTGTAAAGAAGAATGGGGAAAAATTGCAGTGTCCAGATGTGCAGAGCTGATAGAGACCCATCCACACAGACTCAGGGCTGTAACTGCTGCCAAAGGTGCATCTGCTAAATACTGACTTGAAGAGAGTAAATAATTATGCAACCAATTATTTTGTGTTTAATATTGTAGTAACTTATAGACCAATTTATAGAAATTTGTTTTCAATTTGACACAAGAGTCTTCTGTTGATCAGTGTCAAAAAAGCCAAATAAAATCCACTGTGATTCAATGTTGTAAACAATAAAACATAGAAACTTCCAGGGGGGCTGAATACTTTTCATAGGCTCTAATATATATATTTTATTTTGTTGTCTGCATGTACAATACCCACAATACTTTGCACAGTCTTAGGCAGGTACATATCTAGGCTGACTAACACTTGCCCAGTACTGTATTTGTCAACGTGGAAGAAAAAGTGAATTTGTAAATCTGGCGGGAGCGAAGGAAGTTAGGAATGGTGAGGATGGAGTGTTACGGGAGGAACGTGGGACAAGTGAAATGCCGGGGGCAGGGTGGCACATCTGCAGACACAACCAGTCCTGAGACACCGGGCAAGGTAATCTGACTCCAAACAATTGTTTTATTGATCATTACAGAAAGTCTCTCTGCTGCTTCCCACTCCCTCCCCTCTCCCTTCCACTTTTCCCACCCATGAATCTCCCTCCCTGCTCCCTTCCCACTCAGTCCACAGTAGAGACCCGTATCAGAATCAGGTTTATCATCACTCACACATGTCATGACATTTCTTGAGTTTTTGTGGCAGTACAGTGCAATACATAAAATTACTACAGTACTGTGCAAAAGTCTTGGGCACACTAGCTATAGATATGTGCCAAAGACCTTTGCAAGTACCGTGTGTGTGTGTGTACATATGTATATATCTATAGTGCGGTCCACAGAATGTTCTGTTGATCAGAAGTGGGCGGAGGGGTGGTGAAGGAATGAAAACGTGGAAGAAAACATTGAAGTGGAATGAGTTGATAAGAGTGGAAGGAGACAAATCAAATGTCTGCTACTGTTCTCGACTCATTCCAGCTTGATTCCTTATTTTAATTCCTTCATACTCCGCGCTGTATATCAATCAATCAATCAATACACAAACAAATAAATTAACGGCTGGTTGTTTAGAACGGAGGTGTGCACACATTTCTCTTAAATGATCACTAATTCTCTACCGTGGAGGCCTGATCACCAGGTATATTTACTTTACACAAAGCGATGGGTGGAGAGGACGTCCTGCTGCCCTGCCTGGGCCAGCGGTGGAGGCAAATACACCAAGCATTTAAGAAACACGTAGACAGGCACGTAGGAGAATGGAGGACTATATAAAAGGGAAGGGTTATTGATCTTGGAGTAGTTTTAAAGATCAGGCTGCAGGACCTGGACTGTGCTGTAGAGTTTATGCTCTATGTATGTTTGAAGTGGAGGCAGGTAAATGTTTCAAAGGTCACAGCGTCAGAGATTTTGGGGAACTGATGCCGAAGAGGAGTCGAAAGTCAGGGCAGCTCAAGTGGCCTCATCCTCCTTTCTTCTTGTCTACTTATGCCTGCGCCCCATCAGTTTAATTGTAGTTGGCCACAACCCGTCCACAACAAATAGAATTTAACGGGATAGAGATGAAAAGACAAAATGAATGGGACGATCCTGATGAAGGGTCTCGGCCTGAAAAGTCAGCTGTTTATTTCTCTCCATGCGGCCTGACCTGCTGAGTTCCTTCAGCATTTTGTGTCGGTCTCTGTAACTTTTTTTTCTCTGACATCCCCCCCCCCCCCATTTCTACTGTCACTTACAGACACTGCTGATAGTTTACATTGGAGTTTTCACGTCAGGAAGGTGTGTAGCTTGCAGGGCAAGTTTCAGCTGCTGGTGCTCCCCAAGTTTGCTGCCCTTGTCCCTGGAGCTGGCTGAGCTGCTGGGTTTGGAAGGTGCCTCAGTGTGTCCTGTCAACGGTACAAATTGCTGCTACTGTGTACCGGTGGTGGAGTGAGGGAATGGTTGTGAATGAGGTGCCTGTAAAGCAGGCTGCCGTCTCACAGAACATAGAAAACCTACAGCACAATACAGGGCCTTCAGCCCACAAAGTTGTGCCGAACAAGTCCCTACCTTAGAAATTACTAGGCTTACCCACAGCCCTCTATTTTTCTAAGCTCCATGTATCTATCCAGGAGTCTCTTAAAAGACCCTATCGTATCCACCTCCACCACAGTTGCCGGCAGCCCATTCCACACACTCACCACTCTCTGCGTAAAAAACTTACCCCTGACATCTTCTCTGCACCTACTCCCCAGCACCTTAAACCTGTGTCCTCTTGTGGGAACCAATTCAGCCCTGGGAAAAAGCCTCTGACTATCCACATGATCAATGCCTCTCATCATCTTATACACCTCTATCAGGTCACCTCTCATCATCTTATACACCTCTATCAGGTCACCTCTCATCCTCCGTCACTCCAAGGAGAAAAGGCCGAGTTCACTCAGCCTATTATCATAAGGCATGCTCCCCAATCCAGGCAACATCCTTGTAAATCTCCTCTGCACCCTTTCTAGGGCTTCCACATCCTTCCTGTAGTGAGGCAACCAGAACTGAGCACAGTACTCCAAGTGGGGTCTGACCAGGGCCCTGCATAGCTACAACATTACCTCTCGGTTCCTAAATTCAATTCCATGATTAATGAAGGCCATTCACCACATGCCTTCTTAATCACAGAGTCAACCTGCACAGCTGCTTTGAGTGTCCTATGGACTCGGACCCCAAGATCCCTCTGATCATCCACACTGTCTTACCATTAATACTATATTCTGCCATTGTATTTGACCTACCAAAATGAATCACTTCACACCTATCTGGGTTGAGTTCCATCTGCCACTTCTCAGCCCAGTTTTGCATCCTATCAATGTCCCGCTGTAAGCTCTGACAGTACTCCACACTATCCACAACACCCCCAACCTTTGTGTCATCAGCAAACTTACTAACCCATCCCTCCACTTCCTCATCCAGGTTACTTATTAAAATCATGAAGAATAGGGGGTCCCAGAACAGATCCCTGGGGCACACCACTGGTCACCGACCTCCATGCAGAATACGACCCGTCTACAACCACTCTTTGCCTTCTGTGGGCAAGCCAGTTCTGGATCCACAAAGTGTGGGACACAACTGCACAGAAAAGGCCCTTCAGCCTATGGTGTTATGCCAACGCTTTCACCTACATAAAATCAATCTGTCCCTTCGCTCCCACAAAGCTCTCCACTGTTCTATCATCCATGTGCCTCTCTAAGAGTTTCTTAAATGCCCCTAATGTATCTGCTTCTACCACCACCCCAGCCAGCGTGTTCCACACACCCACCACCTATCTCTCTTCAAAAACAATACCTACCTCTGACATCGTCCCTATACTTTCTCCAGTCTTCTTAAATCATGCCCCCCTCATATTAGCTGTTCCAGCCCTGGAAAAAAGGTCTCTGGCTGTCCTCTCTATCTATACCTCTTCTCTTCTCGTACACCTGACCCTCCTCACTCCAAAGAGAACAGCTCTCGATTACGATGAGATACACTGTCCAATCCTGGATTTGGGTGGATTTAACGGCATTTGAGACTCACTGTTGGCTGGGGACGGGCATGGATGTTGCGTCCCTGCTGTCTATCTGATACGGAGAGCAAGCTGATGCCCACGCAGCAGTCTCACCCTCTCGATGCAGCTGAGAGACGGCGGAGACCGGTACAGTTTGGCACAGTGGATGCAGCTGAGAGACGGCGGAGACCGGTACAGTTTGGCACAGTGGCATTGCAGGAGTTGCCCGTCAGCATTGAACTCAACGCAAGACCGCCTTGCAGACTCCAGCTCCACAACTTTCCCCTGGGCTTTACTCCTGAAGCCGTCCCCATGAGTGGGCGCAGTTGCAAGGCGTGGAGTATTGAGATCAGAGATTTTTTCTCTTCTAGATGAGCTGACAGGCCCATCTGCTCGAAGCAACTGGTTTTAAGGCGCCAGTAACTCAGCTTGGGCCCGTCTCCTATCAGTAGAAACGGTTCCGCTGGGTTTAGTGAAGGGCAAAATATGGACTTGGTTGTCAAAGGCTATTTGAGACGCACGCCATTGGGAGATTTAATAGGTAGTGGGAGCTCATCCCCATTACCACCCCCAACGATAACAACCTTAAGGAACCATTTAACTCACATGGAGATTAATATTAGATTTAACATCTGGAATGAAAGAGCAATCTGCAGATCTGAAGGGAGGGTGAACAAGGACCAGCCGGGGCCTCTCTGAACGGTGAAGCAGATTCAAGGGGTCCATCGCCAACTCTTGCTTCTGTTTCAGATGTGACTGTGATCCCCTCCTCTCTGACATGGGCCTGTTCTCCTAGCAATGCCCCTGACCGTGACTCTTGCCCTGTACTAGCCCCGTTCCACTGAGCGGGTGGCGACGAGCCCTTGCGCTGCCCTCAGGACCACACACCAGTCAGAGCTGGCCCTGTACCGCCGAGACCCACCCCTGTGTCCGAGCCACTTTCTTCCATCTCCACTATTAAAGAATCAGGAGCCAACATCCACTGGATTCTACCAGAGGCACGGTGGACAAGGCACCAGCGAGCTCTCGTCTCACCCTTCAGTCTGCTGAAAGTCCCACCTCTTCACCCTCAGGGTGGGGACAGTGTGTCACAGCACAGAAACTTCAGCTCCTCTAGTCCATGCTGAGCTCCACCAGCATGTACCCGAACCGTACCCCTCCACACCCGAACTGTACCCCTCCGCACCCCTCCACACCCGAACCGTACCCCTCCGCACCCGAACTGTACCCCTCCGTACCCCTCCACACCCGAACTGTACCCCTCCGCACCCCTCCACACCCGAACCGTACCCCTCCGCACCCGAACCGTACCCCTCCACACCCGAACCGTACCCCTCCACACCCGAACCGTACCCCTCCGCACCCGAACTGTACCCCTCCGTACCCCTCCACACCCGAACTGTACCCCTCCGCACCCCTCCACACCCGAACCGTACCCCTCCACACCCGAACCGTACCCCTCCACACCCGAACTGTACCCCTCCGCACCCCTCCACACCCGAACCGTACCCCTCCACACCCGAACCGTACCCCTCCACACCCGAACCGTACCCCTCCACACCCGAACTGTACCCCTCCGCACCCCTCCACACCCGAACCGTACCCCTCCGCACCCGAACCGTACCCCTCCACACCCGAACCGTACCCCTCCACACCCGAACTGTACCCCTCCGCACCCCTCCACACCCGAACCGTACCCCTCCACACCCGAACTGTACCCCTCCGCACCCCTCCACACCCGAACCGTACCCCTCCACACCCGAACCGTACCCCTCCGCACCCCTCCACACCCGAACCGTACCCCTCCACACCCGAACCGTACCCCTCCGCACCCCTCCACACCCGAACCGTACCCCTCCGCACCCCTCCACACCCGAACCGTACCCCTCCACACCCGAACCGTACCCCTCCGCACCCCTCCACACCCGAACCGTACCCCTCCGCACCCCTCCACACCCGAACCGCACCCCTCCACACCCGAACCGTACCCCTCCGCACCCGAACCGTACCCCTCCGCACCCGAACCGTACCCCTCCACACCCGAACTGTACCCCTCCGCACCCCTCCACACCCGAACCGTACCCCTCCACACCCGAACCGTACCCCTCCACACCCGAACTGTACCCCTCCGCACCCCTCCACACCCGAACCGTACCCCTCCACACCCGAACCGTACCCCTCCACACCCGAACCGTACCCCTCCGCACCCGAACCGTACCCCTCCGCACCCGAACCGTACCCCTCCACACCCCTCCACACCCGAACCGTACCCCTCCACACCCGAACCGTACCCCTCCGCACCCGAACTGTACCCCTCCAAACCCGAACTGTACCCCTCCGCACCCGAACCGTACCCCTCCGCACCCCTCCACACCCGAACTGTACCCCTCCGCACCCGAACCGTACCCCTCCGCACCCGAACTGTACCCCTCCACACCCGAACCGTACCCCTCCGCACCCCTCCACACCCGAACCGTACCCCTCCACACCCGAACCGTACCCCTCCACACCCGAACCGTACCCCTCCACACCCGAACCGTACCCCTCCGCACCCCTCCACACCCGAACCGTACCCCTCCACACCCGAACCGTACCCCTCCACACCCGAACCGTACCCCTCCGCACCCGAACCGTACCCCTCCGCACCCCTCCACACCCGAACCGTACCCCTCCACACCCGAACCGTACCCCTCCACACCCGAACTGTACCCCTCCACACCCGAACCGTACCCCTCCACACCCGAACCGCACCCCTCCACACCCGAACCGCACCCCTCCACACCAGAACCGTACCCCTCCACACCCGAACCGTACCCCTCCACACCCAAACCGTACCCCTCCGCACCCGAACCGTACCCCTCCGCACCCGAACCGTACCCCTCCGCACCCGAACCGTACCCCTCCGCACCCGAACCGTATCCCTCCGCACCCGAACCGTACCCCTCCGCACCCGAACCGTATCCCTCCGCACCCGAACCGTACCCCTCCGCACCCCTCCGCACCCGAACCGTACCCCTCCGCACCCCTCCGCACCCGAACCGTACCCCTCCGCACCCGAACTGTACCCCTCCGCACCCGAACTGTACCCCTCCGCACCCGAACTGTACCCCTCCGCACCCCTCCACACCCGAACCGTACCCCTCCACACCCGAACCGTACCCCTCCACACCCGAACCGTACCCCTCCGCACCCGAACCGTACCCCTCCACACCCGAACCGTACCCCTCCACACCCGAACTGTACCCCTCCGCACCCCTCCACACCCGAACCGTACCCCTCCACACCCGAACTGTACCCCTCCGCACCCCTCCACACCCGAACCGTACCCCTCCACACCCGAACCGTACCCCTCCGCACCCCTCCACACCCGAACCGTACCCCTCCACACCCGAACCGTACCCCTCCGCACCCCTCCACACCCGAACCGTACCCCTCCGCACCCCTCCACACCCGAACCGTACCCCTCCACACCCGAACCGTACCCCTCCGCACCCCTCCACACCCGAACCGTACCCCTCCGCACCCCTCCACACCCGAACCGCACCCCTCCACACCCGAACCGTACCCCTCCGCACCCGAACCGTACCCCTCCGCACCCGAACCGTACCCCTCCACACCCGAACTGTACCCCTCCGCACCCCTCCACACCCGAACCGTACCCCTCCACACCCGAACCGTACCCCTCCACACCCGAACTGTACCCCTCCGCACCCCTCCACACCCGAACCGTACCCCTCCACACCCGAACCGTACCCCTCCACACCCGAACCGTACCCCTCCGCACCCGAACCGTACCCCTCCGCACCCGAACCGTACCCCTCCACACCCCTCCACACCCGAACCGTACCCCTCCACACCCGAACCGTACCCCTCCGCACCCGAACTGTACCCCTCCAAACCCGAACTGTACCCCTCCGCACCCGAACCGTACCCCTCCGCACCCCTCCACACCCGAACTGTACCCCTCCGCACCCGAACCGTACCCCTCCGCACCCGAACTGTACCCCTCCACACCCGAACCGTACCCCTCCGCACCCCTCCACACCCGAACCGTACCCCTCCACACCCGAACCGTACCCCTCCACACCCGAACCGTACCCCTCCGCACCCGAACTGTACCCCTCCGCACCCCTCCACACCCGAACCGTACCCCTCCACACCCGAACCGTACCCCTCCACACCCGAACCGTACCCCTCCGCACCCGAACTGTACCCCTCCACACCCGAACCGTACCCCTCCACACCCGAACCGTACCCCTCCACACCCGAACTGTACCCCTCCACACCCGAACCGTACCCCTCCACACCCGAACCGCACCCCTCCACACCCGAACCGCACCCCTCCACACCAGAACCGTACCCCTCCACACCCGAACCGTACCCCTCCACACCCAAACCGTACCCCTCCGCACCCGAACCGTACCCCTCCGCACCCGAACCGTACCCCTCCACACCCGAACCGTATCCCTCCGCACCCGAACCGTACCCCTCCGCACCCGAACCGTATCCCTCCGCACCCGAACCGTACCCCTCCGCACCCCTCCGCACCCGAACCGTACCCCTCCGCACCCCTCCGCACCCGAACCGTACCCCTCCGCACCCGAACTGTACCCCTCCGCACCCGAACTGTACCCCTCCGCACCCGAACTGTACCCCTCCGCACCAGAACCGTACCCCTCCGCACCCGAACTGTACCCCTCCACACCCGAACTGTACCCCTCCACACCCGAACTGTACCCCTCCACACCCGAACTGTACCCCTCCGCACCAGAACCGTACCCCTCCACACCCGAACTGTACCCCTCCACACCCGAACTGTACCCCTCCGCACCCCTCCTCACCCGAACTGTACCCCTCCGCACCCGAACTGTACCCCTCCGCACCCGAACCGTACCCCTCCACACCCGAACTGTACCCCTCCGCACCCCTCCACACCCGAACTGTACCCCTCCGCACCCCTCCACACCCGAACCGTACCCCTCCACACCCGAACTGTACCCCTCCGCACCCCTCCACACCTGAACCGTACCCCTCCACACCCAAACCGTACCCCTCCACACCCGAACCGTACCCCTCCACACCGAACCGTACCCCTCCACACCCGAACTGTATCCCTCCGCACCCCTCCACACCCGAACCGTACCCCTCCGCACCCGAACCGTACCCCTCCGCACCCCTCCACACCCGAACCGTACCCCTCGACACCCTCCCATCCATGTGATATCTGAACTCCTCTTGAACGTTGGAATCAAACCCACTTCCACCGGCAGCTCGTTCCACCCTCCCTCCAAACTCTGAGTGAAGAAGCTCCCCCTCAGGATCACTGCTCACCCTTAACCCGTGGCCTCTTACCCAACCTCAGAGGAGAGAGCCGTGGCATTCACCCCACAGAATTTTGTACATGCAGCTGTGATCGACTGAACACAGAAAGGGGAGATACAGTAAAACTCCTGCATTCCAACACCCTCAGACTATCGCAGAATCATTTCCATTAGCACCACCTCACACTTCTCCTACGATTCACCTTTGTTCAGATGTTACACAGCACAACACAACGAAACCGGTGAGTAGAATGGAGCCTGGTGCCACTGGCAGCAGGTTGACTCTGGGCGGAGGCCGGAACACGAGTTTGGCCGAGGAGCCTGGCTTCCTACTTCACTCCCAGAGTGTTACAGATTCAAAGGGGCTGTGACATGGATTTCGCTAACCCAGTTACAGGATTTAGATACCATCAGAAACAAATCCCAAACTGACCAGGGCTCAGTCCTTGGTCTGATCAGGCATCAGGAACGGCAGAAAGCAACAGCCCAAAGTCACTGTGAACTCACCCGGAGTCTCGGTGACTGTAGTGTTTCAGTGTCAACGTGTCACACAGTTACACTTTCTCCTGGGTGTGAACCCGCTGGTGTCTCGCCAGGCAGAATGACCGAGCGTATCCCTTCCCACACACGGAGCAGGTGAACGGCCTCTCCCCGGTGTGAACTCGCTGGTGTGTTATCAGTTCAAACGATCGTATGAAGCCTTTCCCACATTCGGTACAGGTGAACGGTCTCTCTCCAGTGTGAACATGCTGGTGACTCGTCAGGCTGGATCAGTCAGTGCAGATTAATGGCTTCTCCCCGGAGTGCATCTGCTGGTGTCTCTGCAGATGGGACGATTGAGTGAATCCCTTCCCGCACTCGGAGCAGGTGAATGGCTTCTCCCCGGTGTGGACCCATTGGTGTGTCTGAAGATTTAACAATCGGGCAAACTTCTTCCCACAATGAGGGCAGATGTACGGCGTCTCCCCAGGGTGGACCCGCTGGTGTCTCAATAAATTGGGTAACTGAGTGAAGCCCTTCCCACACTCGGAGCAGGTGAACGGTCTCTCCCCGGTGTGGATCCGCTGGTGTCTCAGCAGGTTTGACGATGTGGTGAATCCGATCCCACAGTCGGAGCAGGTGAACGGCCTCTCCCCGGTGTGGATTCGCTGGTGCGTCACAAGTTCTGATGAATGCATGAAGCGTTTCCCGCATTCTGAGCAGGAGAAGGGTCTCTCCCCGGTGTGGATCCGCTGGTGTCTCAGCAGATTAGATACTGTGGTGAACCCGATCCCACAGTCGGAGCAGGTGAACGGCCTCTCTCCGGTGTGGATCCGCTGGTGGGTCACCAGGCACGTTAGCCATTTGAATCCCTTCCCACAGTCAGAGCAGGTGAACAGCCTCTCCCCGGTGTGAACTCGTTGGTGCCTCATCAGGGCAGATGACTGAGTGAATCCCCTCCCGCACTGAGAGCAGGTGAACGGCTTCTCCCCAGTGTGAACTCGCTGGTGTGTCATCAGTTCGAACGACTGCATGAAGCCTTTCCCACACTCGCTGCAGGTGAACGGTCTCTCTCCAGTGTGAACATGTTGGTGTCTCGTCAGGCTGGATGACTCGGTGAATCCCTTCCCACACTCGGAGCAGACGAACGGCTTCTCCCCGGTGTGAATCCGCTGGTGCGTCTGCAGGTGGGAGGACTGAGTGAATCCCTTCCCGCACTCGGAGCAGGTGAACGGCCTCACCCCGGTGTGAGTGCGCTGGTGTATCTCCAGGTTGGTTGACTGATTGAATCCTTTCCCGCACTGGGAGCAGGTGAACGGCCTCTCCCCAGTGTGCACCCGCTGGTGCTTAAGCAGGTTGGAAGAGCACGTGAATCCCTTTCCGCAATCGGAGCAGGTGAACGGCCTCTCCCCGGTGTGAACCCGCTGGTGGGTCATCAGTTCAGACGGCCAATTGAATCCCTTCCCACACTCAGAGCATGTGAACAACTTATCCCTGGGGTGAACCCGCTGGGGTATCGAGTCAGATGACATAGTGAATCCTTCCCTCTTGGGGTGCAGTGGAAAGGTCTGTCTTCAGCTGGAATGTACTGGAATATAAAACACAAAACACAGAGCATTACAGAACAAACTCGAGGAAATCTGCAGATGCAGGAAATTCAAACAACGCACACAAAATACTGGTGGAACGCAGCAGGCCAGGCAGCATCTATAAGGAGAAGCACTGTCGATGTTTTGGGCCGAGACCCTTCGTCAGGATTAACTGAAAGATAGTAAGAGATTTGAAAGTAGGAGGGGGAAGGGGAAATGCGAAATGATAGGAGAAGACCGGAGGGGGTGGGGTGAAGCTGAGAGCCGGAAAGGTGATTGGCAAAAGTGATACAGAGCTGGAGAAGGGAAAGGATCATGGGACGGGAGGCCTCGGGAGAAAGAAAGGGGGAGGGGAGCATCAGAGGGAGATGGAGAACAGGCAGAGTGACGGCCAGAGAGAGAGAAAAAAACAAACAACTAAATATTGTCAAGGATGGGGTAAGAAGGGGAGGAGGGGCATTAACGGAAGTTAGAGAAGTCAATGTTCATGCCATCAGGTTGGAGGCTACCCAGACAGAATATAAGGTGTTGTTCCTCCAACCTGAGTGTGGCTTCATCTTGACAGTAGAGGAGGCCATGGATAGACATATCAGAATGGGAATGGGATGTGGAATTAAAATGTGTGGCCACTGGGAGATCCTGCTTGCTCTGGCGGACCAAGCACAGGACTGCCCCTTTTAACCTACTCTAAGATCAACCCAACCCTCCCCTCCAACACAGTCTTCCATTCTCCTCAAGTTTCTTAAACGTCCCTAATACATTTTCCTCTGCCACTCTCTCTGTTTTTAAAAATAAACTCACCTCTAACATTCCCCCACCTTTACTTTCTGCTAGCCACCCTTGTATTAGCCGCTTCTACCTTGGGGAAAAAGTCTCTGACTAGCCACTCGAACTAAGTCTCTCCTCATCTTGTACACCTCTCATCCTCCTTCTCTCCAAAGAGAAGCGTCCTAGTTCACTCAACGTTTCCTCAAAGGACATGCTCTCTAGTGCAGGCAGATTCCTGGTAGATTGAAAGCTTCTACATTCTTCCTATAATGAGGTGACAGCAGACTGAACAGAGTATTCCCAGTGTGGTCTAGCCAGGGTTTTATAGAGCTGTAACGTTAACTCGCGGGTCTTCAACTCAATCTCCCCCACTGATGAAGGCCAACATACCAAACACCTTCTTATCCACCCCACCAACTTGGAACACGAGTGTGATGGCTTCGGGGGAGGATACAGCAGCAAGTTCTTTACAGACCAAGCAGGTAAAGTCCCTAACCTGGACCGAGATATCACTTGTCCGATCCTTGTGTGAAGTGAGGAAAATCTTTCTGACTTTCTGAAAATCGTAACCTCACGCACGACGGAAATGCATTTGGCATCTTCTTGCTGTCGATTGAAGTGTCCTTCCCCTCTGTCTGAAGGTATCTCCAAGCTTGGTGCTACTGAAGATTCCCATTCAGAGGTGTCACGCTCACTGTCACAAGGAAGTTTTGTAATCTCTCTCCAGGAAGAAGACAAACAAGTATCGCCTCTTCCATATCCAACAGGTGATGATATTCAGAAGTGGCGTTCTGTGGGGTCTGAGACTCCCAGTACATCTTCCGCTTGTATTGCCCTGTAAAACAGAGGGAACAGAAGCCATCAATAGCTAGACAGCAGCTGAGAAGAGTATTTGTAGTCACCTCGGAAGTACTCAGCAGCTCGCTTGTCTTTAGGAAAGAGGGTTAGCCCCACCTCCACAGATCTACAAGCATCAGACATGGATAACTTCACTCACCACAACTCTGAACTGATTCCACAACCTACGCACTCACTTTAATTCATGTTCTCAACAGTTATACTTTTATTTGTCCAATTTGTCTCCTTTGCACAATTCATCAGTCTTTATTTAGATGTAACATTCATAAACTGTACAGGACTTCTTTATTTTCCCCTTGTTCAGAAGAATGAGTGGGGATCTCATTGAAACCTATTGAATATTGAAAAGCCTAGATAGAGTGGCTGTTTCCTGTAGAGGTGGAGTCTAGGACTAGAGGGCACAGCCTCGGAATAAAGGGACATCCATTTAGTTCAGAGATGAAGAATTTCTGTAACAAGAGGGTGGTAAATCTGTGGAATTCACTGCCAAATACATCTCCGGAGGCCAAGTCATTTGGCATATTGAAAGCAGACGTTGATAGGGTTTTGATCAAAGATTCAAAGTACATTTATTATCGAAGTATGTGTGCAATATACAACCCTGAGGGTCGTCTTCCTATAGACAGCCACAGAATACACAAACACCACAGAACCCCCAACAAAGAAACACCCGATGCTCGATTTAAAAGAACAAATTGCTCAAACGTCAAAAAATTTCCTGCCTCAGCAAGGACCTGGACCCCCTGCAATTTGCCTATCACCACAATAGGTCAACGGCAGACGCAATCTCAATGGCTCTTCACACGGCTTTAGACCACCTGGACAACACAAACACCTACGTCAGGATGCTGTTCATCGACTATAGCTCAGCATTTAATACCATCATTCCCACAATCCTGATTGAGAAGTTGCAGAACCTGGGCCTCTGTACCTCCCTCTGCATTTGCATCCTTGACTTCCTAACTGGAAGACCACAATCTGTGCGGATTGGTGATAACATCTCCTCCTCGCTGACAACCAACACCGGTGCACCTCAGGGGTGTGTGTTTAGCCCACTGCTCCACTCTCTATATACACATGACTGTGTGGCTAGGCATAGCTCAAATACCATCTATAGATTTCCTGATGATACAACCATTGCTGACAGAATCTCAGGTGGTGATGAGAGGGCGTACAGGAGTGAGATATGCCAACTCATGGAATAATGCCGCAGCAATCTATCTATCTATCAACAACCTGGCACTCAACGTCAGTAAGACGAAAGAGCTGATTGTGGACTTCCGGAAGGGTAAGACGAAGGAACACGTACCAATCCTCATAGAGGGATCAGAAGTGGAGAGAGTGAGCAGTTACAAGTTCTTGGGTGTGATGATCTCTGAGGATCTAACCTGGTCCCAACATATCAATGTAGTTTTAAAGAAGGCAAGACAGCGACTATACTTATTTAGGAGTTTGAAGAGATTTGGTATGTCAACAAAAACACTCAAAAACTTCTATAGATGTACCATGGAGAGCATTCTGACAGGCTGCATCACTGTCTGGTATGGGGGTGGAGGCTACTGCACAGGACCGAAAGAAGCTGCAGAAGGTTGTAAATCTAGTCAGCTCCATCTTGGGCACTAGCCTACAAAGTACCCAGGACATCTTCAAGGAACTGTGTCTCAGAAAGGCAGTGTCCACTATTAAAGACCTCCAGCACCCAGGGCATGCCCTTTTCTCACTGTTACCATCAGGTAGGAGGTACAGAAGCCTGAAGGCACACACTCAGCAATTCAGGAACAGCTTCTTCCCCTCTGCCATCTGATTCCTAAATGGACATTGAATCTTTGGACTTTTTAAATATCCTCACTTTTTAAATATATATTACTGCTGTTTTTGCATGATTTTTAATCTATTCAATATACATATACTATAATTTATTTATTTGTTCTTCTATATTCTGTATTGCATTGAACTGCTGCTGCCAAGTTAACAAATTTCACGACACATGCCGGTGATAACACAGGTTCCCCCGCTATCCGAAAGCAGAGCGTTCCTATGAAACCGTTTGTAAGCCAAAATGTCATAAAGCGAAGAAGCAATTACCACTAATTTATATGGGAAAAATTTTTGAGCATTCCCAGACCCAAAAAATAACCTACCAAATCATACCAAATAACACATAAAACCTAAAATAACACTTATAGTAAAAGCAGGAATGATATGATAAATACACACCCTATATAAAGCAGAAATATTGTATGTATGGTGTAATTTCACTTATCAAAATCGGGAAGACAGCGAGCTGAAATCGATTTGGAGAAAAAAATCGGCACGTACACGCCTGCACACGTACACGCCTACACACGTACATGCATATGCACGTACACACATGCGCACACAACTGCCCGCACAAGACTTCACGTTCATTGTAGTCTTTCTTGGGGTAAACACATGTATAGAGCGGGCGTCTTTTTCTCGTAAAAGCGAAAATCCTCTTTGGTTAGCGAAAACAGGTACTACTGTAGGTCTTTCGTAACAGCGAGCTGTCGTAAAGCGAACGTTTGAAAAACGGGGGCCACCTGTAAACCTGATTCTGATTCTGAAACAAGCGAATAACACACAGAATAGAAAACATCGAACCACAGAGTCCTTGAAGCAGTCAGGGACATTCTGCTCACATCAGTTCAATTTAGCCCTGAAGGCCGCAAAGCCAGTCCGCTTCAGTGCGCCTTGATCAAAATTGTGCAAAAGACCAAGAGTAACAGAAATCAGAAGCACGTGTAACAGGACCGCAGAGTCCTCGAAAAACAATCCACAAACCACGGCGATCGACCCTCGCCCAAGATCCAAGCCTGCTGCACCGTCCTCCGAGCATGAGGGACAGGGAGACCAGTCCAATGCAGGCAGACGGCCTCGGCCTCGTCACTATCAACCTTCCTCGACATGCCAGTCAGCAAGATCAGTGAGCAATGGGTTGGCACTCCAACAGTCGGCTGCACAAAGGTTAAAGTTCAGCCAGGGTGTCAGAGGTCACGGGGAGAAGGCAGGAGAGGGATATAAATCAGCCATGATTAAATGGCAGAGCAGACTCAATCGGCTGAATAGAATACTTTGCTCCTGTGCCTTATAGTCTGCAAATGCTTGCAGGGCAATGAATCTCAAGGTAGTATGTACAACACACACGAAATGCTGGTGGAACACAGCAGGCCAGGTAGCATCTATAAGGAGAAGCACTGTCGACGTTTCGGGCCGAGACCCTTCGTCAGGACTAACTGAAGAGAAAGATACTAAGAGATTTGAAAGTAGGAGGGGGAGGGGGAAATGCGAAATGATAGGAGAAGACCGGAGGGGGTGGGATGAAGCTAAGAGCTGGAAAGGTGATTGGCGAACCTCTATTGGTAGGGTCTGAAAGAGATATAACAGTCTGGGCAGTATATTCATTTTAATAGATTCAATCCTTGAACTGAAACTAAAAAAAGGAATTAGGTTCCATCTTGTTATATCTTCCTTAATTTTTTTAATATATAGGCAGATAATTGCATTCTGATAATTTTGCCAAATATTTGAAAGACTCTGTGTGCCATGCCCAGGGATATCTAATTTCTCTTGGTGGGCTATAGTTATATGAAAGTAATTGGGTTTTATCTATGTTGATCTTGTATCCTGATAATTGACCATATTGTTCAAAGGATTGCATCAATTTAGGTAAAGAGTATTTTGGTTTCCCTAGATAGATTAAAATGTCATCCGTGTAACAGGCCAATTTATGCTCTGTCTCTTTAATAGCAATTCCCCTGATATCTTCATTTTGTCTGATGTATTGAGCTAACGGTTCCAGATATAATGCGAAAAGTAGTGATGACCATGCACAACCCTGTCTCGTGCCCCTTTCTAGGGTAAAACTATTTGATAAATATCCACTGATTTAAATCCTAGCAGTAGGGTTGTCATATAGTATCTGTATAGTTTTAATAATTGTGTCATGTAAACCAAATCTATGTAAAACTCTGTAAAGAAAATTCCAATTAACTGAATCAAATGCCTTTTCAGTGTCCACGCTTATCACTATTGCTTCAATTTTATTTCTTTTTATATGATCCATAATGTGAAGTGTCCTTCGTATATTGTCTTGTGTCTGGCGTTGTTGTATAAAACCTGTCTGATCGTTACGTATCAGTGTGGGTAGAAACTCTTCTAATCGTTTGGCCATGATAGAGGTAAATAATCTATAATCTACATTAAGAATGGATATTGGTCTAAATGACCCACGTTCCATTTTATCCTTGCCTTGTTTCAGTATCGCTGAGATTATCGCCTCCTTCCAGCTGGAAGGCATTTGAGCCTTTTTTAGAGCCAATTCAGTGTGGGGAGTAAAACAGGAATTAACTCATTTTTAAATTCTTTGTACCACTCTGCCGTATACCCATCTGATCCTGGTGACTTGCTTAATTTAAGCCTACTAATTGCAGTTTTTAGTTCAACTTCAGTTATGTCAGCAGTCATCGTTCTATTTTGTTCTGTGCTTAAAGTGGGTAACTCTAGAGAATTCAAGAAGGTGTCAATTTGGGTTATGCTTCCCCCTGGAACTTTGGAATATAGAGTTTTGTAAAACACTTCAAAAGCTTCTTGAATTTCATTTAGCTTATTTTTTAAAAATCATTTTTGTTCTTGGATTCCTAATTCTATGAATTGTATTTTCTGCTAACTTTTTTTTCAGTTTCCACGCCAGTATTTTCATAGATCCACTTTCACAATGTCTCTGTTTTCCTGATTTCTTGTGTAGCCAAACTATTAATTTCATTCCTATTTTTAAAAAATTTCCTCTCATGTATCCTGTGCCAAATTCAATTTGTGGTTTTTTTCTAGTTCCTTCAGCCTATTTTGTAATTCCTCTAATGTTTTATTCCTTATATGAAGATATCGCCATAATTTTCCCTCTTAAGACAGCCTTCAGAGTATCCCATAGAATGGGAGGTGAAACCTCTCCATTATCATTGAATTCTAAGTAAAGACTAATTTCTTTTTAAATTTGTTCCTTAAAGAAGGGATCATTGAGTAGACTTGAATTTAGTTTCCAAATAGTATTCTTTGGTTGTAGGTCAAAATCAACAGATAAATATATAAGTGCATGGTCACTTACATCTATTGTCCCAATTCCACAGGTGTTTATTTTGTCTTTGTCTTTTCCAGATGTTATGAAATAGTCTATTCTTGTATATACAGAATGGGGAACAGAATAATGAATGTAATCCCTTCTGCTGGGGAAAAGGTCCCTCCATATATCAATTAGACCAACATCCTCAAAAAGTGTAATAACTTCCTTATGTAAGAATTTTGTTTCATAGGTTTTTCTATTGGAAGAAACTAAATTTGGTTGTAATTGTAAATTTAAGTCTCCCCCACATATCAGGAGACCTTCTGTTTCCGTTACCATAATATTAGTAATTTTCTGAAAGAAACATATCACTTCCTGGGGGTGTGTATATATTCAATAGAGTAACTGAATTTCCATCTATATTCCCCCTTACCAGAATACATCTGCCCTCCTTATTTCCCATTTTGAATAATTTTTCAAAATTTAGCTTGCTTGAGATCAGAATAGCAAATCCTCTCCTGTGTCCTGATTATATGAGGAGAAAACAAATTAGTGAAGCTTTAGTGAAGAAATAGTCTTTAATTTTCCATGCTCATTATCACTTAAGTGAGTTTCCTGTAAATATACTACATGGGCTTGTTCTTTTTTCATTTTGGATAGAATTTTACTGCATTTGATTGGATTTAACAGCCCAATGACATTAAAAGAAATGAATTTTACTTTGTCCTTAGCCATGTGTATTTATCTGTCAATGTAACATTGAAATTAGCAGGATAAATCTTAATCGATCTACTCCCTGAACAAATAAGAACCAAGAAACCCAAATAATAACAACAATGGCAACAAATGTGTGATTCCAAGGCTGAGGTCTCTAGTAGATGACCCTGCGTTGAGCTAGAGGAAATGTCTAGCTGTGGGGGATAACCCCTCCTACCTGTGAGTTGAGGGCCCCCATTGCAGTACCCATAAAAGTAAGTGAACAAACCTATGCCCATTATGTAGAAAAGATTTCCCTGTGTATTCCTCCCAAATATATATTCTCATTTAGGTGGGGAAAAAGGAGTGAATGAATGAATAAAAAAGAATAATTGAGTAATATAAAATCCAAATTATAATAAGTATTTCTCGAGATATGTATAGCACCGTCTAGTTTTACTTCCGTTTAGCTTCTCAACACTTTTAAAGTTAGCCAAACCTTATGGCTCTTCTGGAGGGGGTGAGGGCTGTCTTCAGAAAATTCCCAGTCTCTTCCTGATATATTTCTCTCGTCCTCCTCCCGTCCCCTGCTTTCGCGATTCTCTCAGTATTTCCCAAGCAGAGTGGGATAACTGCTCAGCCAGGCTTTCCCTCGGTTTGATCACACTGACAGGCAACGCTCTGGCCTTCATGTCTGTAGTCGCCTCTTCCACCGTCTGATACAGTTGGATCCCATCTTCATAAAACACTCGCAGTTTAGCAGGGTACGGGGTTCAGAATCTAATCTTTCCTTGCTTTAATATTTGCTTTACTGCAGAGTATTCGTTACGTTTCTGCAGGACCGCCAGGGGGTAATCTTGATCAAAATATATTAATTTCCCGTCCAAAAACACCCTCTTCTTTCCCCAGGCCCTTCATAGAATCTCCGCCTTGGTATTGTATCGAAGGAATCTAATTATTATTGAGCGTAGCTTATCTTCTCTGTCTCCAGTAGGCCTTGGAACGAGCGCACGATGCGCCCTCTCAATTTCCAGCTCCATAGTCGAAGGAATCTCTAGCGTGTCCCGCAGCAACTTTCCTACAAACTCCGTCATAGACAGACCCACCGCTCCTTCGGGAACATTGTATATCCTGATATTTTTCTACCGTGAGCTTCCCTCCTGGTCAAGCAGTTTACTTTCTTGTTGATTTAATATTTTTATCGTCTTACTTAGTATCCATTCCACGTTTTGCACGCGATCTTCCACCTTCTCAATTCGAGTATCTGCCACCGCTATTTTTTAACTGACGTTGGTGAGCTCTGACTTGATATCAATTAGTTGCTGTTTTATAGATTTTTGGAATCTCCGTATCTCTTCCAGAATTTTGATCACATTTGCCGCTTCGCCGGAACAGGGCCCATCGTCAGCCTCACCACCATGCGTTCGGGTAGGAGAGCCGCTCGCTGCACACCCCTCTCGTCCACAGGCTCTGCAGTGATGCTTTTTTTATCTCCATTCTTTTTCCCCATTCTTGCCCCCCTTATCAATTCAGGTATTTTCGAAAGATATTATTTTTGCTGGATTAACGGGGCAAAATATGCGTTTTTCTGGAGGAGTTATTGACTTAAGCTGCCATTCTGGATGATGACATCACTGGAAGCCCCACTGTACGCCATCTTAACCACAGAGTCAACCTGCGCAGCAGCTTTGAGTGTCCTATGGACTCAGACCCCAAGATCCCTCTAACCCTCCACACTGCCAAGAGTACTAGCATTAATGCTATATTCTGCTATCATATATGATCTACCAAAATGAACCACCTCAGACTTCTCTGGGTTGAATTCCACCTGCCACTTCTCAGCCCAGTTTTGCATCCTATCACTGTCCCGCTGTAACCTCTGACAGCCCTCCACACTATCCACAACACCCCCAACCTTTGTGTCATCAGCAAACTTACTAACCCATCCCTCCACTTCCTCATCCAGGTCATTTATAAAAATCACAAAGAGCAGGGGTCCCAGAACAGATCCCTGAGGCACACCACTGGTCACCGACCTCCATGCAGAATATGACCTGTCTACAACCATTCTTTGCCTTCTGTGGGCAAGCCAGTTCTGGATCCACAAAGCAATGTCCCTTTGGATCCCATGCCTCCTTACTTTCTCAATAAGCCTTGCAGAGGGTACCTTATCGAATGCCTTGCTGAAATCCATATACACTACATTTACTGCTCTACCTTTATCAATGTGTTTAGTCACATCCTCAAAAAATTCAGTCAGGCTCGTAAGGCACGACCTGCCTTTGATAAAGCCATGCTGACTATTCCTTATCATATTATGCCTCTCCAAATGTTTATAAATCCTGCCTCTCAGGATGCTTCTCCATCAATTTGCCAACCACTGAAGTAAGACTCACTGGTCTATAATTTCCTGGGCTATCTCTACTCCCTTTCTTGAATAAGGGAACAACACCTGCAACCCTCCAATCATCCAGAGCCTCTCTCTCTCGTCACCACTGATAATGTAAAGATCATCGCTCGGCAATTTCCTCCCTCACCTCCCACAGTAGCCTGGGGTACATCTCATCCGGTCCCGGTGATTTATCCAACTTGATGCTTTCCAAAAGCTCCAGCACATCCTCTTTCTTAATATCTACATGCTCAAGCTTTTCAGACCACTGTAAGTCATCCCTACAATCGCCAAGATCCTTTTCCGTAGTGAATACTGAAGCAAAGTATTCATTAGTACCTTTGCTATCTCCTCCGGTTCCCTACACACTTTTCCACTGTCACACTTGATAGGTCCTATTCTCTCATGTCTTATTCTCTTGCTCTTCACATACTTGTAGAATGCCTTGGGGTTTTCCTTAATCCTGTCCGCCAAGGCCTTCGCATGGCCCCTTCTGGCTCTCCTAATTCCATTCTTAAGCGCCTTCTTGCTATCCTTATAATCTTCTAGATCTCTATCACTACCTAGTGTTTTTGAAGCTTTATTCCTGGAAGAATAGATGACTCAGGGATGAGGAATTTTAGTTCTCCGGATGGACTGAAGAAGTGGGGATTGCTCTGAAAACAGATGGTTGGGGGAGATCTGATAGAGGTATAAACATCACTCAGTATCTTGACAGGCTAGAGAGAAACCCTTTTGTGGGCAAAAGTACAAGATCATTGGAAAACTAAGCAAAAGCAAATGTGACATAAATATCCAAAGAACATGTTTCTGTACTCTATTTTATCCATATTTTTAATTTTCCCACACAATTCAGATAAACGTATTATCAGGGATTATTTTTTCAATAGTTTATAAATGATTCCCAATATTTGTACAAATTTTATACGAAAATAGGTAATATATGGAAATAAAGAAGATATAAAAATTTTCCAAATATATACAGCCTGCGGCTAGAAAGATCAGGATGTCGGTTAGGCCATTTGTTTAAAATCTGTCTGCATTTTCTGCAGCCACAGTTTCCAAATGGACTACAAACATGGCGTTGCAGCGAATCGCGCATGCGCGACTATTGCCGCAATGCATCTTGGGGCAGGTTGGCAGGACAAAGCCGCAGCGGCGGCGCGGGCCGCGGGAAGATGGCCGACGCCGTCCCGGTGCGGTGACCCGCGGGGTTTACTGGAATTGGACCGAGTGTCCCCCGGCCAGGGGCTGTTCCCCCCGATTCAGCCTCAGCGGTGAAACATCCCACGGCCCGACAATTTGCCCCTACCTGCTTTCCAGCGGCTTCCGCCTGGAAGATCCGCAGTGCGCGTGTTTCTGACGCGACGTCGGTCGTGCGCCTGCGCTCTGGGCCGCTTCACATTGCAACGGGTGCCCCCTGCTGGCGGAGGTTGGAAATTAAACTGGAGACCCTTTGTACAGGGTCTCGTTCCCCAAACGGGACTGCCAATCTCTACATATAAATCTCCCAACAACTTAAATGTGATGGACAATTGCATAAATTTATTGTCCCCGCACCCGACATTCAGATTCAAGATTATTTCACGTACAATTTAAGCGTCTGTGCTTAAGGAGACTGACAAGAAATGGTGGTGGTGGTGGGCGTGGAGATGTTGATTAGCCTTACTGCTTGGAGAGAGAAAATGTTTTTAGGTCTGGTGGTGCTGGTGTAGATGTTACAGAGCCTCCTCCCTGAGGGGAGTGGGGCAACAGTCCATGAGCAAGGTGGGTGTGTTCCTCTATGACGTTACTGGCCTTTTCCCGTCACTTTCCTCTATATCTGTCCTTCGTGGTAGGTAGCATGGTGTTAGGCAGTCTGGACTACCCATTGTCAGCCCTTTTGCCCAACGCAATTATATTACAATGGATGAACAAGTACAGATGGGACAAGCCATAATCACCACCTGGATATAATATTACAGAATAAACAAGCAAGCACAGTTAATAGGGATAGCTATTCCAAACACACATAACTTACAGAAATCAATAACTGAAAGGCACTGGAAATATGCTGAATTAAAAGAGGAAATTGAAAGACTATGGAGCATCAGCAGGGTATGCATTGTCCTGATATTAATATCTACAGCTGGTATCATCCCAAAGTCACTACACAACATCATTAAACAATTAGCTCTACACAAATCTCCAGAAAGCTACAAAGGGGCCTCCAACCTGATGGCATCAACATCGATTTCTCAAACTTCCAGTAGTGGCCCCACCCTCACCATTCCCCATCCCCTTTTCCCCTCTCACGTTACCTCCTTGACTGCCCTTCACCTCCCTCTGGTGCTCCTCCCCCTTATCTTTCTTCCATGGCCTTCTGTCCTCTCCTATCAGATTCCCCCTTCTCCAGCCCTGTATCTCTTTTACCAATCAACATTCCAGCTCTTTATTTCACCCCTCCCCATCCCGGTTTCACCTCTCACCTTTGCTTCTCTCCCGCCCCCCCATCTTTAAAATCTACTCCTCATCTGTTTTTCTCCAGTCCTGTCGAAGGATCTTTGCCTGAACCGTCGACTGCACCTTTTGCCATAGATGCTGCCTGGGCCTGCTGAGTTCCTCCAGCATTTTGTGTGTTGGCTTGGATTTCCAGCATCTGCAGATTTTCTCTCGTTAGTGACCAGAAGAGCCAGGGCTGATTAGGAAGGAATTGGATGGGAAATGAAGACTTTTTTAAAAAAAAATTTTAAATTAGTTTTTCAAAACATTTTACAAAATTAAAAGCCCCAAATCCCAGTGGGGAGCATTAATACAGTGCAAGATTACGCATACAATAACAATATGCTGCAAACGAAGAGAATTTAACAAAAAAGCACCTAAATTAAAGACAAGTGAGCTTAGTGTCCTCCCCAAGCCCCACAACACAAGAAAAAAACAACAACAACTCCAGACCAACCACCACACAATATAGAGAGTATAAGTCAGGACAGTCAAACTCCCAGACTGTGAATACACTTAGCAACAGAGGATAATAATGCCTACTACCAGAAAAAAAAGGGAGCTGAAAGCAAGGGACCAAAAAGAAGAGAAAAAAAAAGAAAAAAAAAAACCCTAGTCAAGAGGAAGGTTATGAAAGTACTCGATAAAAGGCCCCCAGACCTTATGGAACTTTAAATCCGAATTGAGAACTGAATAATGAATTTTTTCGAGGTCCAAGCAGGCCATAATGTCGTTAAGCCATTGCGCATGTGTAGGCGGGGCAACATCTCTCCATCTGAGGAGGATCAAGCGTCTCGCCAGGAGAGAGGCAAAGGATAGTATTCGGCATTTGGTCAGACCCAGACATAAATCTGTCTCGCCCCAAAAACCGAACAGAGCAATTAAGGGGTTAGGTTCTAGGTGCTGATTCAGAATACCCGATAATGTAGTGAAGACATCTTTCCAGAATTTCTCCAAGCTAGGACAGAACCAGTACATGTGGATGAGAGAGGCCACGCCCCTCTTGCATTTATCACAGAGCGGACTAATGCCAGGGTAGAATCGAGATAGTTTAGATTTAGACATATGGGCTCTATGAACAGGGAAACGAAGACTTAATAAGAGCAGCAGAGAAAGCAGCTTAGAAAAGATTATCTGCCAAAATTAATGGGAATCCAAATGTGTTGTGTGGATATAGAAACAACATTGTAGGCCGAAGGGCTGTAGTGTTCGATGTTTGTACATCTGATTTTATGTTTTGTTTTCACGGATATGTTGTTTTGAGGCAGTAGTGCAGTGTAATGCATAAAAAATAAGAAATAGCTGCTGTATAATAAAAATTAAATATGTAGGTCAAAAAGAGAGGGACCAGTGTTTGTGGGTTCATCAACCAATCAGACATCTGATGGCAGAAGAAGCTGTTCTGAAAAAGTTGATCGTGTGCCTTTGGGCTCCTGTCGTTCCACTCTGTTGGTTACGATCAGAAGAGGGTGCCTCCTGGGTGATGGGGGTCCTTAATGATGCCTTTTCAATCATTGGCTTTTGAAGATGTCCTGGATGCTGGGGGTGGGGTCCGATGCCCATGACGGAGCTGACCGAGTTTGGAACCTGCGCATGGAAAATGCTCCGTGAAGGCCACTGGCCTCCCCACCACGGGAAAATGCTTCTCTACCGTCCACATCTTCAAAAGTCCATGTCTCAAAATACCACATCCGTCAGCAAAGACCCCACCGTCCAGGACATCGCCTTACTACCATCGGGGAGGGGGTTTAGGAGCCTAAAGACACACTCGGTATTTTAGGAACAGGGTTTTCTGAATGGTCCATGAACACAACCTCACTATTTTACTCTCCGTTCGGGCTCTGCTACTTATTTGTTTCCACATATTTTGCTGCATAATTTTATATACTGCTTCCAAACAGCAAAATGCACGACTTTTGTCCATCTTAATAAACCCAATTCTGGGTCTATAAGTAGTAAATAATAGTGTATGGAAGATTAACGTGGGAATTTGTGCATGGTGTTCAGTGAGTATTTTGTTTGTTTTTTCTGAAGGTGTGGTCCAAAGAGGCAAATCCTTTGCACCTGACTTCACCAGGGAAGAGGGTTCTCTGAGTAATACCGGAGGTAGCCGAGGCATTGGACATGTTAGCAGTGAACACGTGGAAAACTCAAGTATCCTTAAATGAGCAGGCCCGGATGAGGAGCACCCGGAATCCCAAGCGTACTACAGGAGGGGAAAAAGCAGTAGCATTGTTCAGGTATTTAATCTGCCCAAACCGCTGAGTTCCCCTGGCATTTTCTGTGTCAGAATCAGAATCAGGTTTATTATCACCGGCATGTGACGTGAAATTTGTTAACTCAGCAGCTGCAGTTTAAAGCAATACATAATCTAGCAGAGAGAGAAAAAAATGATAATAAATAAACAAGTAAATCAATTACATATATTGGATAGATTTTTAAAAATGTGCAAAAACAGAAATACTGTATATTAAAAAAAAGTGAGGTGATGTCCAGAGCTTCACTCTCCACTTAGGAATCGGATGGCAGAGGGGAAGAAGCTGTTCCTGAATTGCTGAGTGTGTGCCTTCAGGCTTCTGTATCTCCTACCTGATGGTAACAGTGAGAAAAGGGCATGCCCTGGGTGCTGGAGGTCCTTAATAATGGACGCTGCCTTTCTGAGACACCGCTCCCCGAGGATGTCCTGGGTACTTTGTAGGCTACTGCCCAAGGTGGAGCTGACTAGATTTACAACCTTCTGCAGCTTCTTTCGGTCCTGTGCAGTAGCCCCTCACCCCCATACCAGACAGTGATGCAGTCTGTCAGAATGCTCTCCACATTGCTATAGAGGTTTTGAGTGTATTTGTTGACATGCCAAATCTCTGCAAGTTCCTAATAAAGTATAGCTGCTGTCTTGCCTTCTTTATAACTACATCGTTATGTTGGGACCAGGTTAGATCCTCAGAGATCTTGACACCCAGGAACTTGAAGCTGCTCGCTCTCTCCACTTCTGATCCCTCTATGAGGATTGGAATGTGTTCCTTTGTCTTACCCTTCCTGAAGTCCACAATCAGCTCTTTCATCTTACGTGTACCTTTGGACTTTCAGCATTTGTAGAATCTTGTGTTTGAAACTTAACATAATGTCGTTCAGAACAATAAAGGGCACTAATGTAGTTTTTAATCAAAGTTTTGGATTTGTGACACATATTACAATTATTTTACAATATATCCACAATCAAATGAAAAAGCTGAGAACACCAATAGAAAATGTTTAGAACACCAATAGAAAATGTTTAGAACTTTCCCCAAAATGCAAGCTTTCTGGGAAACCTGAACTTTGTTCTGCTGAGTTGGTCACAGGGAGCAAGTTCTGCAAAGAGACTCGTTGATCAGAGGTGGAAGGTGTAGTTGACTCGTTGTCCCACCCTTGTCCAGGAGCAGCACAGGCCCCTCCCCTCACCGGTGCCAGAAGCCCCTCTACCACTGGGGGCAGTTGGTAAAATTCCATCTTCCCCAGACGTACAGGTGCAATTCTACTCTGACATCACAGAGAGCATCCTCGCATCAGCCATTACTGCCTGGCTTGATGTGGCATCCTCTCAGAGTTTACAAAAACTACAGCAAACTGTCAAAACGTCATTGGCTGCAATGTAGGAATTGTATGTGCCTAGGAGAAAGAACTGGGCAGGGAAAATCATCGCAGACACGATTCATAATGCCTTTTCTAAAAACTCCCTTCTGGAAAGCACTATTAAACAACAATTTAACACCATTTTGACAGTTTCTCCCCCCAGGCTGTTAATCTGATCAACCATTCTAGTTAGCCCCACCTATTTACTATCTCACCACAGCAAACACTTAATACACACACACACACACACACACACACACACACACACACACACACACACACACACACACACACACACACACACACACACACACACACACACACACACACACACACACACACACACACACACACACACACACACACACACACACACACACACCTGGAAGAACAAATAAGCAGTCTACGTTCAGGCCAAGACCCTTCATCAGGACTGAAAGGTTGAGACCCCAAACATCTACTGTTTACTCTTTTCCGTAGATGCTGCCTGACCTGCTGAGTTCCTCCTGCATTTTGTGTGTTGCTTCGGTTTCTAGTATCTGCAGATTTTCTCGTGTTCCTGAAACACTCTAAACCACTTTTTTTTATAATGCTGTTTGTATTCCTTCATTTTGGTGGGTCAAATATGATGGCAGAATATAGTATTAATGGTAAGACTCTTGGCAATGTGGAGGATCAGAGGGATCTTGGGGTCCGAGTCCATAGGACACTCAAAGCAGCTGCACAGGTTGACTCTGTGGTTAAGGCGGCAAATGGTGTATTGGCTTTCATCAATCGTGGGATTGAATTTAGGAGCCGAGAGGTAATGTTGCAGCTATATAGGACCCTGGTCAGACCCCACTTGGAGTACTGTGCTCAGTTCTGGTCACCTCACTACAGGAAGGATGTGGAAGCCATAGAAAGGGTGCAGAGGAGATTTACAAGGATGTTGCCTGGATTGGGGAGCATGCCTTATGATAATAGGCTGAGTGAACTCGGCCTTTTCTCCTTGGAGCGATGGAGGATGAGAGGTGACCTGATAGAGGTGTATAAGATGATGAGAGGCATTGATCATGTGGATGGTCAGAGGCTTTTTCCCAGGGCTGAAATGGTTAGCACAAGAGGACACAGGTTTAAGGTGCTGGGGAGTAGGTACAGAGGAGATGTCAGGGGTAAGATTTTTACACAGAGAGTGGTGAGTGTGTGGAATGTGCTGCCGGCGACGGTGGTGGAGGTGGATACGATAGGGTCTTTTAAGAGACTTTTGGATAGGTACGTGGAGCTTAGAAAAATAGAGGGCTGTGGGTAAGCCTAGTAATTTCTACGGTAGGGACGTGTTCGGCACAACTTTGTGGGCCGAAGGGCCTGTATTGTGCTGTAGGTTTTCTATGTTTCTATGTATTGTAAATAAATGCCGTTATTTATGTTTCCATGCCCATTTTATTCAACATCCATCCTTTATCCTTTAACTTCACTTTATACAATCCTTTATATTTTTTATGTAGCTGTTGAAAGTTGCATGCCGTACCCTGACCAACACCACAGCGAACTGCTAACAGACGTGCGCTCAGCGGTACACCCGTACCTGGTCACGTGACTGCTGGCTGTAAAAGTACACGATGCGGTCGGTGAGTGCCGGTGTCAGTGGCTGACTCGGCTGCAAGTAAGAGCATAGTTGGATCAAGCAGAGCGGCCACTGTCAGAGTGGGAAGGCTTTGGCTTCACAGGCACGGGCACACTAAGAGGAGGGAAGCCTTGTAGTTTCATACACTACCGAGTCAGGATGGAACGCTCCTCCTGTCAGGTGTAGATATTGGAATCCCTGACGGTTTCCCCGATGAATACATCTGTGGGAAGTGCACCTGACTGACTGGGTCAGGGAGTTGCAGCTGGAGTAGGATGTGCTCGGGATCATCCGGGAGGCTGAAGACATTATAAACGACACCTTTGAAGAGGCGGTCACACCCAGAGCACGGGCATCGGACTGGAGATGGGTGACCACCAGGAGAGGTAAGGGGGTTAAGAAGTCAATGCAGTGGCCATTCCCCTCAGAAACAATTATACCTCTTCATATACTGCTGTGGGGGATGACTAGCGGCCAGGCTGGGTGGCACCGTGGCCTGCTCTGAGGCTCAACAGGGAAAGGGAAAGTCAGGCGATGTGGTAGTTACAGAGGAGTCAATAGTTAGGGGGGCAGGAAGGAGATTCAATGGTCGGAACAGAGACACCAGGAATGTGTGTTCCCTTCTGGGTGCTCGGGTCCATGATGTATTGGAGGATACTCTCAAAGGGAGAGGGAGAACAGCCAGAGGTTTTGGTGCATATCAGTGGCAGAAAAGGGGAAGAGGTCCTACGCAGTGGGTATATGGAGTTAAGAAAGAGGTCGAAAAGGTCCAGATTACTCCCTGTGCCATGGGCTTGTGCAAGTAGGAATGGGGTGATAGCCCGGATGAATGAGTGGCTGAGGAGATGGTGCAGGGGGCAAGGTCTCACTTTCTTGGATCATTGGAACATTTTCTGGGGAAGGGGGTGACCTGTAGAAGAAGGACAGGTGACACGTGAGCTGAAGGAGAATCAATATCCTGGCCAGGAGGTTTGCTAATGCTACCTGGGGGAGTTTTGCAGAGGACTGAGAACTGGAGCCCCAGATCAGTAAGGGAGGATTGGACCGGAAGGTAGGTATCAGGGAAAGTTGAAATATCAGGTATGATGGGTCAGATAGTTTGAAGTGTGTGTGTTTTAATGCTAGGAGTATTATCGGTAAAGGTGATGAACAGAGCATGGATCAGTACATGGAAATATGATGTTGTGGCCATCACTAAAAACTGGTTGAGAGAGGGGAAGGAATGGGTGATTGATGTATCAGATTTTTGAAGTTTTAGAAAAGATAGAGGAGGAGTTGGGCTACTAATCAGGGACAATATCACAGCTGCACTCAGGGGAGACGTCAGACGCTGAGTCCATTTGGGTGGAGCTCAGGAGTAGGAAGATTGTAATCACACAGATGGGATTGTACAACTGACTCCGTAACAGCAACCAAGACATCAAGGAACAGATTAAGGAAATGTGTAAAAATAACAGGGTTGTTGTCAATGGGGGGAATTCAACCTCCCTAATATAAACTGCGGCCTTCTCCGTGCAAGGGGTTTAGATGGGGCAGAGTTTGTCCAGGAAGGTTCCTTAAATCAATATGTGGATGGTCCAATGAGAGGGGGGGGGGCCATACTGGACTTGGCGTTGGGTAATGAGCCTGGGCAAGCTGACCAACCTGTCAGTGGGTGAGCAGTTAGGGAACAGTGACCACAACTCCTCATCTTTCAGGGTTTCTATGGACAAAGATAGGCATGGTCCTTGCGGGAGAGTTTTCAATCGGGGTAGGACCGACTAAAAGGGCATTAGGCAAGAAGAGTTAATTGGCAAGCCCACATTAGACATGTGGAGGGTGTTTAAAGATCAATTGCACTGAGTACAAGGAATGTATGTTCCTGTTAGAAGGAAGGACAGGGATGGAAAGAGAGAACTTTGGATGTCCAGAGAGGTGATGAATTTAGACAAGGAGAAGTATGTAAAGCTTCAGAATTTCAGATCAAATGAAGCGCATGAGGATTATAAAGGAGCCAGAAAAGAACTAGAGAAGGGAATTAGGAAAGTCAGGAGGGGCCTTGAAAAGTCCTCGGCAAATAGGATTAAGGTGAATCCCAAGGCATTCTATACATACATCAAAAGTAAGAGGATAACTCGGGAGAGGGTGGGACCAATCAAGGAAAAAGGGGGAACATGTGCTAGGATGTGAGTGAGGTATTTAATGAGAACTTTGCTTCAGTATTTACCAAGGAAAAGGATATGGAGGACCAGGAGATCAGTGTTGAGTGTACAAACATATTAAGGCATTTTGGGGTCACGGAGGAGGAAGTTTTGGGCCTCCTAATGAGTTTTAAGGTGGATAAATCTCCAGGACCTGACGGATTTACGCAAGTTATTGAAGGAGGAAAGAGATGGGATTGGTGGACCCTTGACCCACCATGTTCTTCATGTTATCTGTAGCCACAGGCGAGATCCTGGACGACTGCTGACTGGCTAATGTTGTATCTCTACTTAAAACGGGAACAAGGAAAAATCCAGAACTACAGAATGGTGATCCTAGCAAAATTCCTGGAGAAAATTCTTCGGGGAGAAGATATATAAGCACTTCCAAACCCGTGGCCTAATTAGGGAGAGCCAGCATGGCTTTGTACGTGGGAGGTCGTGCCTTACCAGCTTAATTGAGGTATTTTTTTGACAAGGTGATGAGAGATCAATGAGTGGATATGGTCTACTTGGATTTTAGTAAGGCGTTTGACAAAATCCCTCATGGGAGGCTAATTCAGAAGATTAAGATGTATGGGGTCCACAGCAAATTGGCTGTTTGGATTCAGAACTGGCTTGCATATAGAAAACAGAGGATAGTGGTTGAAGGGACTAATTCAAACTGGAGGTCTGTAATTAGTGGTGTTCCTCAGGGATCTGCGCTGGGACCTCTGCTGTTTGTGATGTACATAAATGACCTGGGTGAAAATGTAGACAGGTGGGTTAGTAAGTTTGTGGATGATACCAAGATTGGAGGAGATGTGGAGAGTGTAGAAGACTGAGAAAGAATACAGTGTGATACAGGTCAGTTGCAGATATAGGCAGAGAAATGGCAGATGGAGTTTAACCCAGATTAATGTGAAGAGTTGTACCTTGGTAGGGAAAATGCGAGGAGACAGTATAATGTTTGGGCAAGGTCCTTAACAGAGTTTCTGACCAGAGAGATTTTGGGATCCAGGTTCATGACTGATTGCAAGTGGCTACACAGGTTGACAGGGTGGTAAACAAGCCTCACGGAATGCTTGCTTTTATCAGTCAAGGCAAATACGGGGTATGTATTCAGTACACAACCCTAAAATCCGTCCTCTCCACAGACAGCCGAGAAACGAAGAAAACTACGAACATCAACCCTCCCCCATTACCATGTGAAAAAAAAATCATTAAAATGGAAACCAAAAAAAAGTTAAAAGCACAGAATCTGAAACAGCAATGAGGGAAGAGGACCATTCAACCGCAGTGACCTTCCTTCGGGAGCGAGAGACCGTCACACACAGACACCTTCCTCTGTGCCTTCCCCACTCACCGGCAGACGGTCACTGGCTCGCAGCCCCTCTCCAGGCTTCTTGTCCTCGAGGCCACACATTTCACTCAAAACATCCGCGGAGACAGCAGAAAGCCAGGTAACTCCATCGGCCCAAGAAACACACCACCAAAATGTGGATCCCAGGCTCTGGCAGTAGCAGAACCACATTTGAAAGGAAGATGTAAACGTAGTTGTTTTCTGAACCATCTGGAGTTAACTACCCAGTATAATCCCTCCAGGCACCAGCAACGTCAGGCACAGGGCACACCAGCCAGCGCATCTTGTCCTTCAGTCTGTAGAATCAGGGGAAAGGTCTTCACCCAGAGTAGGGTTCATGTACAACTTTACTTCCATTCTGGCATAATCTCCTCTACTGACATGACAAGGCCACTGTCAGGTTGGCAGAGCAACACCTCATTCTGTCCGCGTAGCCTCCAACCTGATAACATGAACACCAATTTCCGGTAATTTCCCCCCCTCCATTGCCCACTTGGGCCACCCTCTTATCTTCTTGTCACCCATCATCTCCCCCAGCGTCCCTCCTCCTTCCCTTTCTCCCATGGTCCAGACTCTTCTATCAAATTCCTCCTTCTTGAGCCTCTTACTTTTCCCACCTCATTTCACCACCCAGCTGCTCCCTTCATCCCCACCCACCTCATTTCACCTCCCAGCCGCTCCCTTCATCCCCACCCACCTCATTTCACCTCCCAGCTGCTCCCTTCATCCCCACCCACCTCACTTCATCTCACCTCCCAGCCACTCCCTTCATCCCCACCCACCTCATTTCACATCCCAGCCGCTCACTTCATCCCCACCCACCTCATTTCACCACCCAGCTGCTCCCTTCATCCCCACCCACCTCATTTCACCTCGCAGCCACTCCCTTCATCCCCACCCACCTCATCTCACCTCCCAGCCACTCCCTTCATCCCCACCCACCTCATTTCATCTCTCACCTCCCAGCCGCTCCCTTCATCCCCACTCACCTAATTTCATCTCTCACCTCCCAGCCGCTCCCTTCATCCCCACCCACCTCATTTCATCTCTCACCTCCCAGCCACTCCCTTCATCCCCACCCACCTCATTTCATATCTCATCTCCCACTCACTCCCTTCATCCCCACCCACCTCATTTCACCTCACCTCCCAGCCACTCCCTTCATCCCCACCCACCTCACTTCATCTCTCATCTCCCAGTCACTCCCTTCATCCCCACCCACCTCATTTCACCTCGCAGCCACTCCCTTCATCCCCACCCACCTCATTTCACCTCCCAGCCACTCCCTTCATCCCCACCCACCTCATTTCATCTCACCTCCCAGCGGCTCCCTTCATCCCCACCCACCTCATTTCATCTCCCAGCCACTCCCTTCATCCCCACCCACCTGATTTCATCTCTCACCTCCCAGCCGCTCCCTTCATCCCCACCCACCTCATTTCACCTCCCAGCCACTCCCTTCATCTCCACCCACCTCATTTCACCACCCAGCCGCTCCCATCATCCCCACCCACCTCATTTCATCTCACCTCCCAGCGGCTCCCTTCATCCCCACCCACCTCATTTCATCTCCCAGCCACTCCCTTCATCCCCACCCACCTGATTTCATCTCTCACCTCCCAGCCGCTCCCTTCATCCCCACCCACATCATTTCATTTCACCTCCCAGCTGCTCCCATCATCCCCACCCACCTCATTTCACCTCACCTCCCAGCCGCTCCCTTCATCCCCACCCACCTCATTTCATCTCTCATCTCCCAGCCGCTCCCTTCATCCCCACTCACCTCATTTCATCTCTCACCTCCCAGCCGCTCCCTTCATCCCCACCCACCTCATTTCACCTCCCAGCCACTCCCTTCATCCCCACCCACCTCATTTCATCTCTCACCTCCCAGCCGCTCCCTTCATCCCCACCCACCTCATTTCATCACCCAGCCACTCCCTTCATCCCCACCCACCTCATTTCACCTCCCAGCCACTCCCTTCATCCCCACCCACCTCATTTCACCTCCCAGCCACTCCCTTCATCCCCACCCACCTCATTTCATCTTACACCTCACAGCCACTCCCTTCATCCCCACCCACCTCATTTCATCTCTCCCCTCCCAGCCACCCCCTTCATCCCCACCCACCTCATTTCACCTCCCAGCCACCCCCTTCATCCTCACCCACCTCATTTCATCTCTCACCTCCCAGTCACTCCCTTCATCCCCACCCACCTCATTTTATCCCTCACCTCCCAGCCACCCCCTTCATCCACACCCACCTCATTTCACCTCCCAGCCACTCCCTTCATCCCCACCCACCTCATTTCATCTCTCACCTCCCAGCCACTCCCTTCATCCCCATCCACCTCACTTCACCTCCCAGCCACTCCCTTCATCCCCACCCACCTCATTTCATCTCTCAGCCACTCCCTTCATCCCCACCCACCTCATTTCATCTCCCAGCCACTCACTTCATCCCCACCCACCTCACTTCACCTCCCAGCCACTCCCTTCATCCCCACCCACCTCATTTCACCTCCCAGACGCTCCCTTCATCCCCACCCACCTCATCTCACCTCCCAGCCACTCCCTTCATCCCCATCCACCTCACTTCACCTCCCAGCCACTCCCTTCATCCCCACCCACCTCATTTCATCTCTCAGCCACTCCCTTCATCCCCACCCACCTCATTTCATCTCCCAGCCACTCCCTTCATCCCCACCCACCTCACTTCACCTCCCAGCCACTCCCTTCATCCCCACCCACCTCATCTCACCTCCCAGCCGCTCCCTTCATCCCCACCCACCTCATCTCACCTCCCAGCCACTCCCTTCATCCCCACCCACCTCATTTCATCTCTCATCTCCCAGCCACTCCCTTCATCTCCACCCACCTCATTTCATCTCTCATCTCCCAGCCACTCCCTTCAACCCCACCCACCTCACTTCATCTCCCAGCCGCTCCCTTCATCCCCACCCACCTCATTTCAGCTCCCAGCCACTCCCTTCATCCACACCCACCTCATTTCATCTCTCACCTCCCAGCCATTCCCTTCATCCCCACGCACCTCACTTCATCTCATCTCCCAGCCACTCCCTTCATCCCCACGCACCTCACTTCATCTCATCTCCTAGCCACTCCCTTCATCCCCACCCACCTCATTTCACCTCCCAGCCACTCCCTTCATCCCCACCCACCTCATTTCATCTCTCTCCTCCCAGCCACTCCCTTCATCCCCACCCACCTCACTTCATCTCCCAGCCACTCCCTTCATCCCCACGCACCTCACTTCATCTCATCTCCTAGCCACTCCCTTCATCCCCACCCACCTCATTTCATCTCTCTCCTCCCAGCCACTCCCTTCATCCCCACGCACCTCACTTCATCTCATCTCCTAGCCACTCCCTTCATCCCCACCCACCTCATTTCACCTCCCAGCCACTCCCTTCATCCCCACCCACCTCATTTCATCTCTCTCCTCCCAGCCACTCCCTTCATCCTCACCCACCTCATTTCATCTCCCAGCCGCTCCCTTCATCCCCACCCACCTCATTTCACCTCCCAGCCACTCCCTTCATCCCCACCCACCTCATTTCACCTCCCAGCCGCTCCCTTCATCCCCACGCACCTCACTTCATCTCTCACCTCCCAGCCACTCCCTTCATCCCCACCCACCTCATTTCATCTCCCAGCCACTCCCTTCATCCCCACCCACCTCACTTCACCTCCCAGCCGCTCCCTTCATCCCCACGCACCTCATTTCATCTCTCACCTCCCAGCCACTCCCTTCATCCCCACCCACCTCATTTCATCTCCCAGCCACTCCCTTCATCCCCACCCACCTCACTTCACCTCCCAGACGCTCCCTTCATCCCCACCCACCTCATTTCTCCTCCCAGCCACTCCCTTCATCCCCACCCACCTCATTTCACCTCCCAGCCACTCCCTTCATCCCCACCCACCTCACTTCACCTCCCAGACGCTCCCTTCATCCCCACCCACCTCATTTCACCTCCCAGCCACTCCCTTCATCCCCACCCACCTCACTTCACCTCCCAGACGCTCCCTTCATCCCCACCCACCTCATTTCTCCTCCCAGCCACTCCCTTCATCCCCACCCACCTCATTTCACCTCCCAGCCACTCCCTTCATCCCCACCCACCTCATTTCATCTCTCACCTCCCAGCCACTCCCTTCATCCCCACCCACCTCATTTCATCTCCCAGCCACTCCCTTCATCCCCACCCACCTCACTTCACCTCCCAGCCACTCCCTTCATCCTCACCCACTTCATCTCACCTCCCAGCCACTCCCTTCATCCCCACCCACCTCATTTCACCTCCCAGCCACTCCCTTCATCCCCACCCACCTCATTTCATCTCCCAGCCGCTCCCTTCATCCTCACCCACCTCACTTCACCTCCCAGCCACTCCCTTCATCCCCACCCACCTCATTTCATCTCCCAGCCGCTCCCTTCATCCCCACCCACCTCATTTCACCACCCAGCTGCTCCCTTCATCCCCACCCACTTCATTTCACCTCCCAGCCGCTCCCTTCATCCCCACCCACTTCATCTCACCACCCAGCTGCTCCCTTCATCCCCACCCACTTCATTTCACCTCCCAGCCGCTCCCTTCATCCCCACCCACCTCATTTCACATCCCAGCCGCTCACTTCATCCCCACCCACCTCATTTCACCACCCAGCTGCTCCCTTCATCCCCACCCACTTCATCTCACCTCCCAGCTGCTCCCTTCATCCCCACCCACCTCATTTCACCTCCCAGCTGCTCCCTTCATCCCCACCCACCTCATTTCATCTCTCACCTCCCAGCCACTCCCTTCATCCCCACCCACCTCATTTCACATCCCAGCCGCTCACTTCATCCCCACCCACCTCATTTCACCTCACCTCCCAGCCACTCCCTTCATCCCCACCCACCTCACTTCATCTCTCATCTCCCAGTCACTCCCTTCATCCCCACCCACCTCATTTCACCTCGCAGCCACTCCCTTCATCCCGACCCACCTCTTTTCATCTCTCACCTCCCAGCCGCTCCCTTCATCCCCACCCACCTCATTTCACCTCCCAGCCACTCCCTTCATCTCCACCCACCTCATTTCACCACCCAGCCGCTCCCATCATCCCCACCCACCTCATTTCATCTCTCATCTCCCAGCCGCTCCCTTCATCCCCACTCACCTCATTTCATCTCTCACCTCCCAGCCGCTCCCTTCATCCCCACCCACCTCATTTCACCTCCCAGCCACTCCCTTCATCCCCACCCACCTCATTTCATCTCTCAGCCACTCCCTTCATCCCCACCCACCTCATTTCATCTCCCAGCCACTCACTTCATCCCCACCCACCTCACTTCACCTCCCAGCCACTCCCTTCATCCCCACCCACCTCATTTCACCTCCCAGACGCTCCCTTCATCCCCACCCACCTCATCTCACCTCCCAGCCGCTCCCTTCATCCCCACCCACCTCATCTCACCTCCCAGCCACTCCCTTCATCCCCATCCACCTCACTTCACCTCCCAGCCACTCCCTTCATCCCCACCCACCTCATTTCATCTCTCAGCCACTCCCTTCATCCCCACCCACCTCATTTCATCTCCCAGCCACTCCCTTCATCCCCACCCACCTCACTTCACCTCCCAGCCACTCCCTTCATCCCCACCCACCTCATTTCACCTCCCAGACGCTCCCTTCATCCCCACCCACCTCATCTCACCTCCCAGCCGCTCCCTTCATCCCCACCCACCTCATCTCACCTCCCAGCCACTCCCTTCATCCCCACCCACCTCATTTCATCTCTCATCTCCCAGCCACTCCCTTCATCCCCACCCACCTCATTTCATCTCTCATCTCCCAGCCACTCCCTTCAACCCCACCCACCTCACTTCATCTCCCAGCCGCTCCCTTCATCCCCACCCACCTCATTTCAGCTCCCAGCCACTCCCTTCATCCACACCCACCTCATTTCATCTCTCACCTCCCAGCCACTCCCTTCATCCCCACGCACCTCACTTCATCTCATCTCCCAGCCACTCCCTTCATCCCCACGCACCTCACTTCATCTCATCTCCTAGCCACTCCCTTCATCCCCACCCACCTCATTTCACCTCCCAGCCGCTCCCTTCATCCCCACCCACATCATTTCACCTCCCAGCTGCTCCCTTCATCCCCACCCACCTCATTTCATCTCCCAGCTGCTCCCTTCATCCCCACCACCTCATTTCACCTCCCAGCCACTCCCTTCATCCCCACCCACCTCATTTCATCTCCCAGCCACTCCCTTCATCCCCATCCACCTCATTTCACCTCCCAGCTGCTCCCTTCATCCCCATCCACCTCATTTCACCTCCCAGCCACTCCCTTCATCCCCATCCACCTCATTTCATCTCCCAGCCGCTCCCTTCATCCCCACCCACCTCATTTCACCTCCCAGCCGCTCCCTTCATCCCCACCCACATCATTTCACCTCCCAGCTGCTCCCTTCATCCCCACCCACCTCATTTCATCTCCCAGCTGCTCCCTTCATCCCCACCACCTCATTTCACCTCCCAGCCACTCCCTTCATCCCCACCCACCTCATTTCATCTCCCAGCCACTCCCTTCATCCCCATCCACCTCATTTCACCTCCCAGCTGCTCCCTTCATCCCCATCCACCTCATTTCACCTCCCAGCCACTCCCTTCATCCCCATCCACCTCATTTCACCTCCCAGCCACTCCCTTCATCCCCACCACCTCATTTCACCTCCCAGCCACTCCCTTCATCCCCACCCACCTCATTTCATCTCCCAGCCACTCCCTTCATCCCCATCCACCTCATTTCACCTCCCAGCTGCTCCCTTCATCCCCACCCACCTCATTTCATCTCCCAGCTGCTCCCTTCATCCTCACCCACCTCATTTCACCTCCCAGCTGCTCCCTTCATCCCCACCACCTCATTTCATCTCCCAGCCGCTCCCTTCATCCTCACCCACCTCATTTCACCTCCCAGCCGCCCCCTTCATCCTCACCAACCTCATTTCATCTCTCTCCTCCCAGCCACTCCCTTCATCCCCACCCACCTCATTTCACCTCCCAGCCGCTCCCTTCATCCTCACCCACCTCATTTCACCTCCCAGCCGCTCCCTTCATCCTCACCCACCTCATTTCATCTCTCACCTCCCAGCCACTCCCTTCATCCTCACCCACCTCATTTCATCTCTCACCTCCCAGACACTCCCTTCATCCCCACACACCTCATTTCATCTCTCACCTCCCAGACACTCCCTTCATCCCCACACACCTCATTTCACCTCCCAGCCGCCCCCTTCATCCTCACCCACCTCATTTCATCTCTCACCTCCCAGCCACTCCCTTCATCCCCACCCACCTAATTTCACCTCCCAGCCACTCCCTTCATCCCCACCCACCTCATTTCACCTCCCAGCCGCCCCCTTCATCCCCACCCACTTCATTTCACCTCCCAGCCACCCCCTTCATCCCCACCCACCTAATTTCATCTCTCACCTCCCAGCCACTCCCTTCATCCCCACCCACCTCATTTCATATCTCATCTCCCACTCACTCCCTTCATCCCCACCCACCTCATTTCACCTCACCTCCCAGCCACTCCCTTCATCCCCACCCACCTCACTTCATCTCTCATCTCCCAGTCACTCCCTTCATCCCCACCCACCTCATTTCACCTCGCAGCCACTCCCTTCATCCCGACCCACCTCATTTCATCTCTCACCTCCCAGCCGCTCCCTTCATCCCCACCCACCTCATTTCACCTCCCAGCCACTCCCTTCATCTCCACCCACCTCATTTCACCACCCAGCCGCTCCCATCATCCCCACCCACCTCATTTCATCTCTCATCTCCCAGCCGCTCCCTTCATCCCCACTCACCTCATTTCATCTCTCACCTCCCAGCCGCTCCCTTCATCCCCACCCACCTCATTTCACCTCCCAGCCACTCCCTTCATCCCCACCCACCTCATTTCATCTCTCAGCCACTCCCTTCATCCCCACCCACCTCATTTCATCTCCCAGCCACTCACTTCATCCCCACCCACCTCACTTCACCTCCCAGCCACTCCCTTCATCCCCACCCACCTCATTTCACCTCCCAGACGCTCCCTTCATCCCCACCCACCTCATCTCACCTCCCAGCCGCTCCCTTCATCCCCACCCACCTCATCTCACCTCCCAGCCACTCCCTTCATCCCCATCCACCTCACTTCACCTCCCAGCCACTCCCTTCATCCCCACCCACCTCATTTCATCTCTCAGCCACTCCCTTCATCCCCACCCACCTCATTTCATCTCCCAGCCACTCCCTTCATCCCCACCCACCTCACTTCACCTCCCAGCCACTCCCTTCATCCCCACCCACCTCATTTCACCTCCCAGACGCTCCCTTCATCCCCACCCACCTCATCTCACCTCCCAGCCGCTCCCTTCATCCCCACCCACCTCATCTCACCTCCCAGCCACTCCCTTCATCCCCACCCACCTCATTTCATCTCTCATCTCCCAGCCACTCCCTTCATCCCCACCCACCTCATTTCATCTCTCATCTCCCAGCCACTCCCTTCAACCCCACCCACCTCACTTCATCTCCCAGCCGCTCCCTTCATCCCCACCCACCTCATTTCAGCTCCCAGCCACTCCCTTCATCCACACCCACCTCATTTCATCTCTCACCTCCCAGCCACTCCCTTCATCCCCACCCACCTCATTTCATCTCCCAGCCGCTCCCTTCATCCCCACCCACCTCATTTCATCTCTCACCTCCCAGCCACTCCCTTCATCCCCACGCACCTCACTTCATCTCATCTCCCAGCCACTCCCTTCATCCCCACGCACCTCACTTCATCTCATCTCCTAGCCACTCCCTTCATCCCCACCCACCTCATTTCACCTCCCAGCCACTCCCTTCATCCCCACCCACCTCATTTCATCTCCCAGCCGCTCCCTTCATCCTCACCCACCTCATTTCATCTCTCACCTCCCAGCCACTCCCTTCATCCCCACCCACCTCATTTCACCTCCCAGCCACTCCCTTCATCCCCACCCACCTCATTTCACCTCCCAGTCACTCCCTTCATCCCCACCCACCTCATTTCACCTCCCAGCTGCTCCCTTCATCCCCACCCACCTCATTTCACCTCCCAGCCGCCCCCTTCATCCTCACCAACCTCATTTCATCTCTCTCCTCCCAGCCACTCCCTTCATCCCCACCCACTTCATTTCACCTCCCAGCCACCCCCTTCATCCCCACCCACCTCATTTCACCTCCCAGCTGCTCCCTTCATCCTCACCCACCTCATTTCACCTCCCAGCCACCCCCTTCATCCCCACCCACATCATTTCATCTCTCACCTCCCAGCCACCCCCTTCATCCCCACCCACCTCATTTCATCCCTCACCTCCCAGTCACTCCCTTCATCCCCACCCACCTCATTTTATCCCTCACCTCCCAGCCACCCCCTTCATCCACACCCACCTCATTTCACCTCCCAGCCACTCCCTTCATCCCCACCCACCTCATTTCATCTCTCACCTCCCAGCCACTCCCTTCATCCCCACCCACCTCATTTCATCTCTCAGCCACTCCCTTCATCCCCACCCACCTCATTTCATCTCCCAGCCACTCACTTCATCCCCACCCACCTCACTTCACCTCCCAGCCACTCCCTTCATCCCCACCCACCTCATTTCACCTCCCAGACGCTCCCTTCATCCCCACCCACCTCATCTCACCTCCCAGCCGCTCCCTTCATCCCCACCCACCTCATCTCACCTCCCAGCCACTCCCTTCATCCCCATCCACCTCACTTCGCCTCCCAGCCACTCCCTTCATCCCCACCCACCTCATTTCATCTCTCAGCCACTCCCTTCATCCCCACCCACCTCATTTCATCTCCCAGCCACTCCCTTCATCCCCACCCACCTCATTTCATCTCCCAGACGCTCCCTTCATCCCCACCCACCTCATTTCACCTCCCAGCCACTCCCTTCATCCCCACCCACCTCATTTCACCTCCCAGACGCTCCCTTCATCCCCACCCACCTCATCTCACCTCCCAGCCGCTCCCTTCATCCCCACCCACCTCATCTCACCTCCCAGCCACTCCCTTCATCCCCACCCACCTCATTTCATCTCTCATCTCCCAGCCACTCCCTTCATCCCCACCCACCTCATTTCATCTCTCATCTCCCAGCCACTCCCTTCAACCCCACCCACCTCACTTCATCTCCCAGCCGCTCCCTTCATCCCCACCCACCTCATTTCAGCTCCCAGCCGCTCCCTTCATCCCCACCCACCTCATTTCAGCTCCCAGCCACTCCCTTCATCCCCACCCACCTCATTTCATCTCTCAGCCACTCCCTTCATCCCCACCCACCTCACTTCATCTCCCAGCCGCTCCCTTCATCCCCACCCACCTCATTTCAGCTCCCAGCCACTCCCTTCATCCCCACCCACCTCATTTCATCTCTCACCTCCCAGCCACTCCCTTCATCCCCACGCACCTCACTTCATCTCATCTCCCAGCCACTCCCTTCATCCCCACCCACCTCATTTCATCTCTCACCTCCCAGCCACTCCCTTCATCCCCAAGCACCTAACTTCATCTCATCTCCCAGCTGCTCCCTTCATCCCCACGCACCTCACTTCATCTCATCTCCTAGCCACTCCCTTCATCCCCACCCACCTCATTTCACCTCCCAGCCGCTCCCTTCATCCCCACCCACATCATTTCACCTCCCAGCCGCTCCCTTCATCCCCACCCACCTCATTTCATCTCCCAGCCGCTCCCTTCATCCCCACCCACCTCATTTCATCTCCCAGCCGCTCCCTTCATCCTCACCCACCTCATTTCATCTCCCAGCCACTCCCTTCATCCTCACCCACCTCATTTCATCTCTCACCTCCCAGCCACTCCCTTCATCCCCACCCACTTCATCTCACCTCCCAGCCACTCCCTTCATCCCCACCCACCTCATTTCACCTCCCAGCCACTCCCTTCATCCCCACCCACATCATTTCACCTCCCAGCCGCTCCCTTCATCCCCACCCACCTCATTTCATCTCCCAGCCGCTCCCTTCATCCCCACCCACCTCATTTCATCTCCCAGCCGCTCCCTTCATCCTCACCCACCTCATTTCACCTCCCAGCCACTCCCTTCATCCTCACCCACCTCATTTCATCTCTCACCTCCCAGCCACTCCCTTCATCCCCACCCACCTCATTTCACCTCCCAGCTGCTCCCTTCATCCCCACCCACCTCATTTCATCTCCCAGCCACTCCCTTCATCCCCACCCACCTCATTTCATCTCCCAGCCACTCCCTTCATCCCCACCCACCTCATTTCACCTCCCAGCTGCTCCCTTCATCCCCACCCACCTCATTTCATCTCCCAGCCGCTCCCTTCATCCTCACCAACCTCATTTCATCTCTCTCCTCCCAGCCACTCCCTTCATCCCCACCCACCTCATTTCACCTCCCAGCTGCTCCCTTCATCCCCACCCACCTCATTGCACCTCCCAGCCGCTCCCTTCATCCCCACCCACCTCATTTCACCTCCCAGCCACTCCCTTCATCCCCACCCACCTCATTTCACCTCCCAGCCACTCCCTTCATCCCCACCCACCTCATTGCACCTCCCAGCCGCTCCCTTCATCCCCACCCACCTCATTTCACCTCCCAGCCACTCCCTTCATCCTCACCAACCTCATTTCACCTCCCAGCCACTCCCTTCATCCCCACCCACCTCACTTCACCTCCCAGCTGCTCCCTTCATCCCCACCCACCTCATTTCATCTCTCATCTCCCAGCCACTCCCTTCATCCCCACCCACCTCATTTCATCTCTCATCTCCCAGCCGCTCCCTTCATCCCCACCCACCTCATTTCATCTCTCACCTCCCAGCCACTCCCTTCATCCCCACCCACCTCATTTCACCTCCCAGCCACTCCCTTCATCCCCACCCACCTCATTTCACCTCCCAGCCACTCCCTTCATCCCCACCCACCTCATTTCATCTCCCAGCCACTCCCTTCATCCCCACCCACCTCATTTCATCTCCCAGCCACTCCCTTCATCCCCACCCACCTCACTTCACCTCCCAGCCGCTCCCTTCATCCCCACCCACTTCATTTCACCTCCCAGCTGCTCCCTTCATCCCCACCCACCTCATTTCATCTCTCACCTCCCAGCCACTCCCTTCATCCCCACCCACCTCATTTCATCTCTCATCTCCCAGCCGCTCCCTTCATCCCCACCCACCTCATTTCATCTCTCACCTCCCAGACACTCCCTTCATCCCCACCCACCTCATTTCATCTCTCATCTCCCAGCCACTCCCTTCATCCCCACCCACCTCATTTCACCTCCCAGCCACTCCCTTCATCCCCACCCACCTCATTTCATCTCTCACCTCCCAGACACTCCCTTCATCCCCACCCACCTCATTTCACCTCCCAGCTGCTCCCTTCATCCTCACCCACCTCATTTCATCTCTCACCTCCCAGACACTCCCTTCATCCCCACCCACCTCATTTCATCTCTCATCTCCCAGCCGCTCCCTTCATCCCCACCCACCTCATTTCATCTCTCACCTCCCAGACACTCCCTTCATCCCCACCCACCTCATTTCATCTCTCACCTCCCAGACACTCCCTTCATCCCCACCCACCTCATTTCATCTCTCATCTCCCAGCCACTCCCTTCATCCCCACCCACCTCATTTCATCTCTCACCTCCCAGACACTCCCTTCATCCCCACCCACCTCATTTCATCTCTCATCTCCCAGCCGCTCCCTTCATCCCCACCCACCTCATTTCATCTCATCTCCCAGCCACTCCCTTCATCCCCACCCACCTCATTTCATCTCATCTCCCAGCCACTCCCTTCATCCCCACCCACCTCATTTCACCTCCCAGCTGCTCCCTTCATCCTCACCCACCTCATTTCATCTCTCATCTCCCAGCCGCTCCCTTCATCCCCACCCACTTCATTTCACCTCCCAGCCACCCCCTTCATCCCCACTCACCTCATTTCACCTCCCAGCCACCCCCTTCATCCCCACCCACCTCATTTCATCCCTCACCTCCCAGCCACTCCCTTTATCCCCACCCACCTCATTTCATCTCTCACCTCCCAGTCACTCCCTTCATCCCCACCCACCTCATTTTATCCCTCACCTCCCAGCCACCCCCTTCATCCACACCCACCTCATTTCACCTCCCAGCCACTCCCTTCATCCACACCCACCTCATTTCATCTCTCACCTCCCAGCCACTCCCTTCATCCCCATCCACCGCACTTCACCTCCCAGCCACTCCCTTCATCCACACCCACCTCATTTCATCTCTCACCTCCCAGCCACTCCCTTCATCCCCATCCACCGCACTTCACCTCTCAGCCACTCCCTTCATCCCCACCCACCTCATTTCATCTCCCAGCCACTCACTTCATCCCCACCCACCTCACTTCACCTCCCAGCCACTCCCTTCATCCCCACCCACCTCATTTCACCTCCCAGACGCTCCCTTCATCCCCACCCACCTCATCTCACCTCCCAGCCGCTCCCTTCATCCCCACCCACCTCATCTCACCTCCCAGCCACTCCCTTCATCCCCATCCACCTCACTTCGCCTCCCAGCCACTCCCTTCATCCCCACCCACCTCATTTCATCTCTCAGCCACTCCCTTCATCCCCACCCACCTCATTTCATCTCCCAGCCACTCCCTTCATCCCCACCCACCTCACTTCACCTCCCAGCCACTCCCTTCATCCCCACCCACCTCATTTCACCTCCCAGACGCTCCCTTCATCCCCACCCACCTCATCTCACCTCCCAGCCGCTCCCTTCATCCCCACCCACCTCATCTCACCTCCCAGCCACTCCCTTCATCCCCACCCACCTCATTTCATCTCTCATCTCCCAGCCACTCCCTTCATCCCCACCCACCTCATTTCATCTCTCATCTCCCAGCCACTCCCTTCAACCCCACCCACCTCACTTCATCTCCCAGCCGCTCCCTTCATCCCCACCCACCTCATTTCAGCTCCCAGCCACTCCCTTCATCCCCACCCACCTCATTTCATCTCCCAGCCGCTCCCTTCATCCCCACCCACCTCATTTCAGCTCCCAGCCACTCCCTTCATCCCCACCCACCTCACTTCATCTCCCAGCCACTCCCTTCATCCCCACCCACCTCATTTCAGCTCCCAGCCGCTCCCTTCATCCCCACCCACCTCATTTCAGCTCCCAGCCACTCCCTTCATCCCCACCCACCTCACTTCATCTCCCAGCCGCTCCCTTCATCCCCACCCACCTCATTTCAGCTCCCAGCCACTCCCTTCATCCACACCCACCTCATTTCATCTCTCACCTCCCAGCCACTCCCTTCATCCCCACGCACCTCACTTCATCTCATCTCCCAGCCACTCCCTTCATCCCCACGCACCTCACTTCATCTAATCTCCTAGCCACTCCCTTCATCCCCACCCACATCATTTCACCTCCCAGCCGCTCCCTTCATCCCCACCCACCTCATTTCATCTCCCAGCCGCTCCCTTCATCCTCACCCACCTCATTTCATCTCTCTCCTCCCAGCCACTCCCTTCATCCCCACCCACCTCATTTCACCTCCCAGCTGCTCCCTTCATCCCCACCCACCTCATTTCACCTCCCAGCCGCCCCCTTCATCCTCACCCACCTCATTTCATCTCTCTCCTCCCAGCCACTCCCTTCATCCCCACCCACCTCATTTCACCTCCCAGCCGCTCCCTTCATCCTCACCCACCTCATTTCACCTCCCAGCCGCCCCCTTCATCCTCACCAACCTCATTTCATCTCTCTCCTCCCAGCCACTCCCTTCATCCCCACCCACCTCATTGCACCTCCCAGCCGCTCCCTTCATCCTCACCCACCTCATTTCACCTCCCAGCCGCTCCCTTCATCCCCACCCACCTCATTTCATCTCCCAGCCGCTCCCTTCATCCCCACCCACCTCATTTCATCTCTCACCTCCCAGCTGCTCCCTTCATCCCCACCCACCTCATTTCACCTCCCAGCTGCTCCCTTCATCCCCACCCACCTCATTTCACCTCCCAGTCACTCCCTTCATCCCCACCCACCTCATTTCATCTCCCAGCCGCTCCCTTCATCCCCACCCACCTCATTTCATCTCTCACCTCCCAGCCACTCCCTTCATCCCCACCCACCTTACTTTATCTCCCAGCCGCTCCCTTCATCCCCACCCACCTCATTTCACCTCCCAGCCACTCCCTTCATCCCCACCCACCTCATTTCACCTCCCAGACACTCCCTTCATCCCCACCCACCTCATTTCACCTCCCAGCCGCTCCCTTCATCCCCACCCACCTCATTTCACCTCCCAGCCACTCCCTTCATCCCCACCCACCTCATTTCATCTCCCAGCCGCTCCCTTCATCCCCACCCACCTCATTTCATCTCTCACCTCCCAGCCACTCCCTTCATCCCCACCCACCTCATTTCATCTCCCAGCCGCTCCCTTCATCCCCACCCACCTCATTTCATCTCTCACCTCCCAGCCACTCCCTTCATCCTCACCCACCTCATTTCATCTCTCACCTCCCAGACACTCCCTTCATCCCCACCCACCTCATTTCATCTCTCACCTCCCAGCCACTCCCTTCATCCCCACCCACCTCATTTCATCACCCAGCCACTCCCTTCATCCCCACCCACCTCATTTCACCTCCCAGCCACTCCCTTCATCCCCACCCACCTCATTTCACCTCCCAGCCACTCCCTTCATCCCCACCCACCTCATTTCACCTCCCAGCCGCTCCCTTCATCCCCACGCACCTCACTTCATCTCTCAGCCGTTCCCTTCATCCCCACCCACCTCATTTCACCTCCCAGCCGCTCCCTTCATCCCCACCCACCTCATTTCACCTCCCAGCCACTCCCTTCATCCCCACCCACCTCATTTCACCTCCCAGACACTCCCTTCATCCCCACCCACCTCATTTCACCTCCCAGCCGCTCCCTTCATCCCCACCCACCTCATTTCACCTCCCAGCCGCTCCCTTCATCCCCACCCACCTCATTTCATCTCCCAGCCGCTCCCTTCATCCCCACCCACCTCATTTCATCTCTCACCTCCCAGCCACTCCCTTCATCCCCACCCACCTCATTTCATCTCCCAGCCGCTCCCTTCATCCCCACCCACCTCATTTCATCTCTCACCTCCCAGCCACTCCCTTCATCCTCACCCACCTCATTTCATCTCTCACCTCCCAGACACTCCCTTCATCCCCACCCACCTCATTTCATCTCTCACCTCCCAGCCACTCCCTTCATCCCCACCCACCTCATTTCATCACCCAGCCACTCCCTTCATCCCCACCCACCTCATTTCACCTCCCAGCCACTCCCTTCATCCCCACCCACCTCATTTCACCTCCCAGCCACTCCCTTCATCCCCACCCACCTCATTTCACCTCCCAGCCGCTCCCTTCATCCCCACGCACCTCACTTCATCTCTCAGCCGTTCCCTTCATCCCCACCCACCTCATTTCACCTCCCAGCCGCTCCCTTCATCCCCACCCACCTCACTTCATCTCTCACCTCCCAGCCACTCCCTTCATCCCCACACACCTCATTTCATCTCTCACCTCCCAGCTGCTCCCTTCATCCCCACCCACCTCACTTCATCTCTCACCTCCCAGCCACTCCCTTCATCCCCACCCACCTCATTTCACCTCCCAGCCACTCCCTTCATCCCCACCCACCTCATTTCATCTCTCACCTCCCAGCCACTCCCTTCATCCCCACCCACCTCACTTCATCTCTCACCTCCCAGCCACTCCCTTCATCCCCACCCACCTCATTTCACCTCCCAGCCACTCCCTTCATCCCCACCCACCTCACTTCATCTCTCACCTCCCAGCCACTCCCTTCATCCCCACCCACCTCATTTCACCTCCCTGCCACTCCCTTCATCCCCACCCACCTCACTTCATCTCTCACCTCCCAGCCACTCCCTTCATCCCCACCTACCTCATTTCATCTCTCACCTCCCAGCTGCTCCCTTCATCCCCACCCACCTCACTTCATCTCTCACCTCCCAGCCACTCCCTTCATCCCCACCCACCTCACTTCACCTCCCAGCCGCTCCCTTCATTCCCACCCACCTCATTTCATCTCTCATCTCCCTGCCGCTCCCTTCATCCCCACCCTCCTCACTTCACCTCCCAGCCACTCCCTTCATTCCCACGCACCTCACTTCACCTCCCAGCCGCTCCCTTCATTCCCACCCACCTCATTTCATCTCTCATCTCCCAGCCGCTCCCTTCATCCTCACCCACCTCATCTCACCTCCCAGTCGCTCCCTTCATCTCCACCCACCTCATTTCACCTCCCACCTTGTAATTGTTCCCAACTCCCTCTCCCTTCCTTTCCAGTCCTAATGAAGCACGATGGCCCAAAATATTAACTGCTTATTCCTCTCCTCTCCACAGATGCTGCCTGACCTGCTGAGATCTTCCAGTGATTTGTGTGTTGCCACGGGTTGGGGGGGCAGGTGATGAAATGGAGATCTGAATGACAATAAGAGGGAAAAGAAATACGAGGGGTGATTGATAAGTTTGCGGCCTAAGGTAGAAGGCGTCAATTGTAGAAAACCTAGCATTTATTTTTCAACATAGTCCCCTCCTGCATTTACACACTTAGTCCAGCGGTCGTGGAGCATACGGATCCCGTCTTTGTAGAAGTCGTCATCTTGGACCTCCAGAAGTGGTCCCCAGCAGGGGTGATTGTTAAATTTGTGGCCTAAGGTAGTAGGAGATGATTTATACAGCTCTCATTACATGCATGTGCAGTTCAACTCTTTGAGTGATGATGCAGGAAGTTTGAAGTGAATAACTCACCTTTTCTCCCTTAGGTTATGAACTTATCAATCACCCCTGCTGTGGACCACTGCTGGAGGTCCAAGATGCCGACTTCTACGAAGAAGGGATCCGTATGCTCCACGACCGCTGGACTAAGTGCGTAAATGTAGGAAAAATAAATGTGCTAGGTTTTCTAAAATTGACTCCTTCTACCTTAGGCCACAAACTTATCAATCACCCCTCGTACAAGAACATTCCAGCAGGGTATTAGGGGTGGAAGCAGCCATGCAGCAGAAACACTGGCAGGGACCAGATGGGCCAAATGGCCTTACTTTCCACTGTAGTTCCAACAAAATGTTAATACTAACTTACAGTAAATGATAATTAATGCATTGTATTCTAGAGAGACTGAAGGTCTGAAACGTAGGGTTTTAAATGGAACAGCTTTATTCATCACAGAACCAGACGATTAAACTCCATCGCAGTTATAGGGGTGACCAGCATCAGCAGAGTCAAACCCCAGCCGTGCCCAATACCCGGGGTTCAGTCCCAGCTCTGAAGAGCAATGACATAGGCATTTCTCAACTCTCTGGCATTTGAGTGGCTGTGCTAGTTAGAATGTTAATACTTAGTTAAATGATAGTTAATAAATCCTTCCCCCGGGTGTGAACTCGCTGGTGCATGGCGAGGGTAGATGACCGAGTGAACGACTTCCCACACTCAGAGCAGATAAAGAGCAGCCTCTCCCCGGTGTGAATCTGCTGATGTCTCAACAGGCTGGATGAGCGAGTGAATCCCTTCCCGCACTCGGAGCAGGTGAACTGCCTCTCCCCGGTGTGGATATTCTGATGTATCAGGAGGTCAGACGATCGATTGAATCCCTTCCCACACTCGGAGCAGGTGAAGGGCCTCTCCCCGGTGTGAATTCGCTCGTGCGTCAGCAGGTGGGACGACTGAGTGAACCCCTTCCCGCACTCGGAGCAGGTGAACGGCCTCTCACCGGTGTGAACCAGCTGGTGGGTCATCAGGTTGGAGGATCGAGTGAACCCCTTCCCGCACTCAGAGCAAGTGAACGGTTTCTCCCCCGTGTGGACTTGCTGATGCCTCTTCAGATGAGCTGACTGGGAGAACTGCCTCCCACACTTAGAGCAGGTGAACGGCCTCTCCCCGCTGTGAACTCGCTGGTGCTTGCGAAGGTAAGAGAATATGGCAAATCCCTTCCCGCACTCGGAGCAAATGAACGGCCTCTCCCCGGTGTGGACGCTTTGGTGAATCACCAGGCTGGATGAGTGGGTGAATCCCTTCCCGCATTCTGAGCAGGTGAACGGCCGCTCCCTGTTGTGGACCCTCTGGTGTCTCAGCAGGTTGGATGACTGGGTGAATCCCTTCCCGCACTCCGAGCAGCAGAATACCCTCTCCCCAGATTCTCGCTGGGGTCTCATCAGGTCAGGTGAGTGAAAAACCGATCCCACGAGGAGCAATGGAACAGCTTGTTGCCTGTGAGGATGATGGACACAAGGTGCTTTGAGCAGGAGGCTAAATCAATGAATTCTTCCCATATCATGATGCACCAGCTTCCCACTAGGAGAGGTGACTATTTCGTTTCCAAACATTATACAACTATCATAGATATAAAGTACAGATATTTCAGTCCCGATAAACTGTCCCGGCCCAAAATGTCAACTGTTTATTCCTCTCCACAGATGCTGCCTGACCTGCTGAGTTCTTCCAGCATTTTGCATGCGTTACTCTGAATTTCTGGCAAATACAGAATCCCTTGAATTTCTATCTTACTGATACGTCAGGGAATATTTGCTCACATCTACAGAAGCTGAAAGAAAGCTTCGTGCAGATTGAGAATGCAGATTTATTTTCTGTGTGCTGTAACTGGTGTCTACGTTCCCTGTCTGGCTAAGCATCAGAAACTAGCAACTCCTACTCCATATTCAAATGACTTGTGACATTCAGATGCTGGTGAGCCAATTGATGCTGCGGATCTGCTGCGGTACTGAGTTTAAGGTTCCCAGAGGCAATCCTCTACTCACAATCCCCTTCAAAGGGAGCATTATAAAAGTAATCAATATAAGCAAGTCAGCAATTCTGAACTGATCATTTCAGGCAGAATGGTGAACTGCCCCTCACCAAACGTTGGACTTGAAGTTCCACTGCAGAGACACAAACACAAAATTAGAACATAGAACATTACAGCAGAAGCTCTTCAGCCCACCATCGCTCTCACCCTCCCCTCCCACCTAGCCCTCCTATCATCCGCGTGCCTATCAAAGTTTCTTATTGCATCTGCTTCTGCCATCACCTTGGCAGTGCGTTCTATGCACCCACCACTTGACGTAAAGGAATTACCTCTGACACCCCCCCCCCCCCACTTTCCCAAAATCACCGTAAGATGATGCCCCTTGTATTAGCCATTTCTGCCCTATAGGGATGTCTCTGGTTGGACTCATCATATTGTACATCCTTCACTCCAAAGAAAATACCCCCTTTCCTCACTCAACCTTTCCTCGTACGACATGCTCTCTAATCCAGGCAGCAGCCTGGTAAATCTACGCTGCACCCTCTCTAAAGCTTCTACATCCTTCCTATAATGAGTACGCCAGAACTGAACACAATACTCCAAGCATGGTCTAACCAGGCTTCTACAGAACAGTATCTCCTTCAGACACACCACTTAAATGCCACTGTAGTACCAAGTGATTTCTGCATTGTTGGAGGTGGTGCCTTTCACAAGAACCTTGAGTCTGAGAGACTCAGTTGGACATCTCACCCCTCCCCAAAAGCATATTTTGAGAAGAGCTGTTAAGTTATCCTCAAGGTTCAAGAATTATGCAAAGGAGAGCTGGGGGTATTCTGTAAATTACAAAGGGTATAAAGTAAATGGCAGGATACTTGGTAGTGTGGAGGAGCAGAGAGATCTGAGGGTACATGTCCACAGATCCCTGAAAGTTGCCTCACAGGTAGATAGGGTAGTTAAGAAAGCTTATGGAGTGTTAGCTTTCATAAGTCGAGGGATAGAGTTTAAGAGTCGTGGGGTAATGATGCAGCTCTATAAAACTCTGGTTAGGCCATACTTGGAGTAGTGTGTCCAGTTCTGGTTGCCTCACTATAGAAAGGATGTGGAAGCATTGGAAAGGGTACAGAGGAGATTTACCAGGATGCTGCCTGATTTAGGGAGTATGTATTATGATCAGAGATTAAGGGAGCTAGGGCTTTACTCTCTGGAGAGGAAGAGGATGAGAGGAGACATGATAGAGGTATACAAGATACTAAGAGGAATAGATAGAGTGGACAGCCAGCACGTCTTCCCCAGGGCATCACTGCTCAGTACAAGGGGACATGGTTTTAAGGTAAAGGGCGGAAAGTTCAAGGGGGATATTAGAGGAAGGTTTTTTACTCAGAGTGGTTGATGCATGGAATGCACTGCCTGAGTCAGTGGTGGAGGCAGATACACTAGTGAAATTTAAGAGACTACTAGACAGGTATATGGAGGAATTTAAGGTGGGGGGTTATATGGGAGGCAGGGTTTAAGGGTCAGCACAACATTGTGGGCTGAAGGGCCTGTACTGTGCTGTATTGTTCTATGTTTTATGCAAATGGAGAAAGTTTATTTATAGAGAGGACATTTATTTTTATTTATTTAGAGACAGGCCGTCTCTGTGGGGCAGCACGTCTTTGGCAGGAAAACAGAGCACCTGGAGGAAACCCATGCAAACATTTTAGCATGGTGGTTAGAACAACCAGCTGTAGTCCAGAACTCAATTCACTCTCTCTCTCTGCATTGTCCCTGTGCAGCACGTAGGTTTTCCTCTGGATGCTCTTGTTTCCTCCCACAGTCCAAAGACGTATTGGTTAGAAGGTTAATTAGTCAATATAAATTCTCCTGTCATAAGGGTAGCGTTAATTGGGGGTTGCTGGGCGGTTCCGCGCTGAATATCGAATAAATCAATCAATAAATAGAATTAATCAAGCTATTCGTGGAATCACTGTCAATATTACTCCTTAACTTTTGGTGTCAATCTCAACTGTGGCCTTTATCTGGGATTTGGATGTTGACGGGATTCGGAGAGCAAACCGGACTGCAATCTGCCTGTCTGAATTTCTAGACTCGGTTTGCAACGGAAACAATGTCAGCCACATGACCCATAATCCCCTGCGCCCCAGCAACCCGCCCGGACGAACCGAATCAGGCAAAATGCGCATGCGCAGCCCGAACAACCACCGCCCTCCTCCCCCCCCCGGGGATATTCCGCCCCAGACTGACGAGACGAATAATGAAAACCCCAGCGCCGCGGCGGGGATGGAGGCGGAGAGCCGGTATGGTCCCCGTGTGGTCGCTCTCCGCGTCAGTCTCACCACCTTGTTCCGCGGACTGGGCTCCAGGTTCGGGTTCGGCCTCGGCGCTGATTAAACCCGGGACCAGATGCTCTGCCCCTACCTGCCGCCGGCCTCCCGGAAGCGTTTGTGTGGTGGGACGGTACTGCGCATGTTTGTGATGTCACATCCGGCCTCTGGTCTCCAGCCGGAACCGACTCCGCAAACCGCGGGTTCGCTGGGTCGGTGGCGGCGGCGGAGCTCTCTGCTCTGGGGAAATAATCCATTATTAATGTTAATAAGCATCAGGTTTCGGGTTGTAAATTAATTTTAAGTGCTTTAGAAATTGTAGAAAAACTGACTTTCAAAACTGTTCCAGTATAGAACAAGACCAAAACGTGCGTCAGTGTAGCTGTCTCAGTTTTACATCTATCACAATAACTACCAACATTAGGAAAGATTTTAAACAATCTCCTTCGTCAAATAGTAACTATGTACAATTTTAAATTGAATCAATGAATGGCTAGCACAAGTCGAGGAAGAGCTAACCAACTTAAAGATCCGCGTCCAGTCCTCCGTTATAAAAGTCAAATTAAGTTCCTTTTCCCAATCTTGTTTAATCTTCAAGAAAGGGCGCTTATCCCATTGTAATAATAAATTATAGATTCTTCCAATGGTTCGTACTCGTAATAGTATCTAACAGGTCAGCCTCTAATATGCAAGGAAAATTACTTAAATATTTTTGTAAGAAATGTCTTAACTTGAAGGTATTGTAAGAAGTGTGAATAAGAAAGAGTATTTATCAACTAATTGTTCAAAAGGCATCAGTCTATCTTCTTTAAATAGATCCAAAAAAGAATTACTACCTTTATTTTTCCAAAATAAAAACATTGGATCACTCAAAGAAGGCTTAAAAAATAGTTTCGATAAATTAAACTACAAAGTTTAAATTTTTTAAGATTAAAAAAATTACGGAACTCGAGCCAAATTTGCAAAGAATACTTAATCACAGGGTATAAATTTAAATGAGCAACTTTAGCTAATTGTATAGGTAGAGCAGCTCCCAATAACGAGGTTAAATAAAACTCTTTCACAGTTTTAAATTCCAAATCTACCCAAATTGGCCGCTCGGGGTACTTGATAACATAGACTGTAGTCAGCTTGGTTTCCTCAAGGGAAAGTGTGATGGAATGATTTGAGGAAATAACAAACAGGATAGACAAAGGAGAATCAGTGGATGGTGTGTACTTGGATTTTCAGAAGGCCTTTGACAAGGTGCCACAGGTCAGGCTGTAAGGATGGAATGCTCAGGCTTTACAAGGCACTGGCCAGAGTGCACTTGGAATATTGTGAGCAGTTTTGGGACCTCTATCTAAGAAAGGATGTGCTGGCATTGGAGAGGGTCCAGAGGAGGTTCATGAGAATGATTCTGGGAATTAAAGGGTTAATGTATGAGGTGCGTTTGATGGCTCTGGGCTGGAGTTTAGAAGAATGGGGGACTTTCATTGAAACTTATCGAATAATGACAGGCCTAGACAGCGTGGACATGGAGAGGGTCTGGGGCCAGAAAGCACAGGCTCAGAACAGAGGGACGTCCCTTTTGAACAGAGATGAAGAGCAATTTCTTTAGTCAGAGTGTGGTGCATCTGGAATTCAAGTGCCACTGTTCCCTTCCGGGAAGGGTGTTCCTGAGAAACGTGGCAGGAGCAATGTATGTTTGAGCATCCTAATGTCCCTGAAATTACTAATGTCCCTGAAAGTACTGAAAACGCACTGCGCTGGACAACAGGTAGTCAGAACTGCCCAATGTATCACCAGCCGGCAAGGACATGTAGACTGAAAGGTGTCAGAGAAGGACCAGTAACAATCTGAATGTTCCCACCCGAGGACTGTTTGTCCCACTCCCTTCAGGGAGAAGACTATGTCACATCCGTGGCAGGACCCGCAGACTCAAAACCAGTTACATGCCCCAAGCAGCAAGGCCGATCGATTGTCAAACCCCATGTTAGATCCCTTGGTGTGACATTTCATTCCACCTTTAAGTTTGACAAGCAAATTAATGCAGTAGTAAAAGCCAGTTTTTTTTCCCCACCTCGTACAAAATCAAGCAGTTCCTCTCTTTCAAAGATCTCAAGAAAGTCATCCTTATATCCTCCCGCTTGGACTGCTCCGACTCCCTGCGTCCTGGGATTAGTCAGCCGTCCCTGTCCCATCTGCAACTGGTCCAGAACGCCACAGCCAGGCTCCTGACAGGTGTCCGGAAGCCTTTGTTTGTTTGTAAAGCCTTAAGTGGGCTGGCCCCTTCTATGTTGCAGACCTTCTAACCCCCTATTCTACTCCCAGGTCCCTCAGGACGGCTGACTTGGGGCTTCTGGCTGTCCCGCGATCTAGATTTCAGTTCAGGGGTGACCGCGCCTTTGCTGTTGCAGCCCCGAGACTCTGGAACAGCATTCCCCTCCCTGTCAGATCTGCCCCCTCCATCGACTCTTTTAAATCCAGGCTCAAAACACCTTTAGATAGATAGATAGATAGATAGATACTTTATTCATCCCCATGGGGAAATTCAACTTTTTTCTAATGTCCCATACACTTGTTGTAGCAAAACTAATTACATACAATACTTAACTCAGTAAAAAATATGATATGCATCTAAATCACTATCTCAAAAAGCATTAATAATAGCTTTTAAAAAGTTCTTAAGTCCTGGCGGTAGAATTGTAAAGCCTAATGGCATTGGGGAGTATTGACCTCTTCATCCTGTCTGAGGAGCATTGCATTGATAGTAACCTGTCGCTGAAACTGCTTCTCTGTCTCTGGATGGTGCTATGTAGAGGATGTTCAGAGTTTTCCATAATTGACCGTAGCCTACTCAGCGCCCTTCGCTCAGCTACCGATGTTAAACTCTCCAGTACTTTGCTCGTGAACGCTAGTGTCCCGGTACCGAAGAAACCACAACCAAAGGAGTTGAATGACTTCAGACCTGTTGCCTTGACGTCGCACGTGATGAAGACCATGGAGCGGCTGATAATACAGAATCTGAGGCCACAAACCAGGCACGCCCAGGATCCTCTTCAGTTTGCATATAAGGAGAAGGTGGGGGTGGAGGATGCTATCACGTATTTGCTGCACAAATCACTCTCTCACCTAGAGGGGGTCAGTTGTGCTGTGAGGATTACATTCCTTGACTTCTCTAGTGCCTTTAACACCATCCAGCCCAAGATCTTAAGGCACAATCTATTTATTATTCACTAGCGTTTGAAGCCTCCCGATGTGGCTGAATTTTGGCGTGTGCCCAGGCCCTTGTGTTGTTTTTCCTGTGCCTACGAGCTGTTTGCCTTGTTGGTTATGTCTGTGTTTCTTGTATTTGTGATTTTAGCTATCTGCTCTGATCTGTACAGCACTTTGGTCAACACGGGTTGTTTTTAAATGTGTTGTATAAATAAACTTGACCCCACCCACTAACCAATCACCACAGCTTCATTGTTTCCTGTCAGAGTCGCCTAGTGTCCCTTTTGAGACATGCAATCAATCTATGTACATGAGCTACTGTATGTATCTATTTATTATGGATTTTTTAATTGCATTCATTATCTTATTGTGTTTTATCTTGTGCGGCATCGGATCCGGGCTGACAATGATCTCGTTCTCCCTTTCCACTGGAAATAACATTGAACGATTTTGAATCCGGACGCGCTGAAGCTGTTGGCAGATTCATGGGGTGGAGTAATTTTGAAAATACTGATCAGGGCAACATCGAAGAAACACTCCAAGGTCACATGTAGCATACGTCTGGAACAAAACAAGTCGGTCTTCATCTCTCCAACAATGCAGCGGGCAGATAGGTAGTCGAAATCTCGATCTAAGTTGCTTCACCAAGCGCAGCCAGCAGGGAGTTGAATGTAGTGCAGCGGGCTTGGCACATTTAATGGAAGCCCACACACAGGCCCTGCATGGGACGGATATCAGATCGCAAACCTCTAATTAATTGCCAAACACCCGTAACTAAGGTATGGGAATAGGTGCAAGGTTGGTGTGATCTCCGAACAAATTGCTAACTCAACTATATGGTCAGTGGGTTCTCAAGTTTCTGTTTTAGAGCATAGATCATTGAAGATCACAGCTTGTACAGGATTTCAGCCCATCACAGTGTTCCAGCTGATCTAAAGGTCAATCTAACCCTTCGCTCCTGCACGACCCTCCATTTTTCTATCATCCAAGTGTCCTAAATGTATCTGCCTCCTCCACCACTCCTGGTAGGGTTCCTCACCCCTCTTGTTTTTAAAAAAAAATTTTTTAATTAGTTTTTCAAAACATTTTACAAAATTAATAACCCCAAATCCCAGTGAGGAGCATTAATACAGAGCAAGGTTAAGCATACAATAACAATATGCTACAAAGGAAGAGAATTTAACAAAAAAACACCTAAATTAAAGACAAGTGAGCTTAGTGTCCTCCCCAAACCCCACAACACAAGAAAAAAAACAACTCCAGACCAACCACCACACAATATAGAGAGTATAAGTCCGGACAGTCAAACTCCCAGACTGTGAATACACTTAGCAACAGAGGATAATAATGCCTACTACCAGAAAAAAAAAGGGAGCTGAAAGCAAGGGACTGAAAAGAAAAAAAAAAACCCTAGTCAAGAGGAAGGTTATGAAAGTACTCGATAAAAGGCCCCCAGATCTTATGGAACTTTAAATCCGAATTGAGAACTGAATAATGATTTTTTTCGAGGTCCAAGCAGGCCATAATGTCGTTAAGCCATTGCGCATGAGTGGGCGGGGCAACATCTCTCCATCTAAGGAGGATCAAGCGTCTCGCCAGGAGAGAGGCAAAGGATAGTATTCGGCATTTGGTCGGACCCAGACATAAATCTGTCTCGCCCCAAAAACCGAACAGAGCAATTAAGGGGTTAGGTTCTAGGTGCTGATTCAGAATACCCGATAGTGTAGTGAAGACATCTTTCCAGAATTTCTCCAAGCTAGGACAGAGCCAGTACATATGGATGAGAGAGGCCACGCCCCTCTTGCATTTATCACAGAGCGGACTAATGCCAGGGTAGAATCGAGATAGTTTAGATTTAGACATATGGGCTCTATGAACAATCTTAAACTGTAAGAGACAATGGCGAGCACAAAGAGAGGTTGAGTTAACCGATTTGAGAACTGAGTCCCAGCTCTCCTCGGATAAGGAGATATTTAAATACTGCTCCCAGGCCATTCCTCACCCCTCTCTGCGTAAAGAACCTATCACTGGCATCCCTGCTCTACGTTCCTCCAATCACCTTACAAGTTTAATTGTCATTCAACCATACGCATGAATACAGCCAGATGAAACATTGCTCCTTATTCAAAGTAAAATGTATTATCAGGGTAATACACGTCACCACATACAACCCTGAGATTCCTTTCCGAGTTTGTCCAGGCCAAGGTGCAGACACAGCTCCGACAGTCACTCACAGCAAACAGCACACAGAGTTACGTTAGCAGGAAACACCAACACGCGTTTTTGACACAAAATAATCCAGCCCAAGCCCATGAGTGCCGTGGCCTGTAGTTTGATGGTGCATCATTGTTGTCCGGGTTCCATATTTCTGCAAGAACAGCGCGCAGACGCAGCCGCAGACAGACGCACTCCAGCTTCTACCAAGCAAACGATGGCGAGAGGAGGCATCTCCCAACTCAACACGGACTCCAACTCACTCCTGGCTCAGCGATTACCCTGGCCAAGTGAGGTTCCTGTCCCTCCCCACCACCACACTTTATTGCTCATCACTCCCTCCCTGTGAGCGCCCGTGGCTCTGACCCAGTCACGTCCGCAGTTCTCCTCCATGCAGACTGTGAATCGTCCCTCACTACCCAGATCCCTCACTACCCAGATCCCTCACTACCCAGATCCCACACTACCCAGATCCCTCACTACCCAGTTCCCTCACTACCCAGTTCCCTCACTACTCAGATCCCTCACTACCCAGTTCCCTCACTACCCAGATCCCTCACTACGCAGTTCCCTCACTACCCAGATCCCTCACTACCCAGATCCCTCACTACCCAGTTCCCTCACTACCCAGATCCCTCACTACCCAGTTCCCTCACTACCCAGATCCCTCACTACCCAGATCCCTCACTACCCAGTTCCCTCACTACCCAGATCCCTCACTACCCAGATCCCTCACTACCCAGTTCCCTCACTACCCAGATCCCATACTACCCAGATCCCTCACTACCCAGATCCCTCACTACACAGTTCCCTCACTACCCAGATCCCTCACTACCCAGATCCCACACTACCCAGTTCCCTCACTACCCAGATCCCTCACTACCCAGATCCCACACTACCCAGATCCCTCACTACCCAGATCCCATACTACCCAGATCCTTCACTACCCAGTTCCCTCACTACCCAGATCCCTCACTACCCAGTTCCCTCACTACCCAGTTCCCTCACTACCCAGATCCCTCACTACCCAGATCCTTCACTACCCAGTTCCCTCACTACCCAGTTCCCTCACTACCCAGTTCCCTCACTACTCAGATCCCTCACTACCCAGTTCCCTCACTACCCAGATCCCTCACTACGCAGTTCCCTCACTACCCAGATCCCTCACTACCCAGATCCCTCACTACCCAGTTCCCTCACTACCCAGATCCCTCACTACCCAGTTCCCTCACTACCCAGATCCCTCACTACCCAGATCCCTCACTACCCAGTTCCCTCACTACCCAGATCCCTCACTACCCAGATCCCTCACTACCCAGTTCCCTCACTACCCAGATCCCATACTACCCAGATCCCTCACTACCCAGATCCCTCACTACACAGTTCCCACACTACCCAGATCCCACACTACCCAGATCCCTCACTACCCAGATCCCATACTACCCAGATCCTTCACTACCCAGTTCCCTCACTACCCAGATCCCTCACTACCCAGTTCCCTCACTACCCAGTTCCCTCACTACCCAGATCCCTCACTACCCAGATCCTTCACTACCCAGTTCCCTCACTACCCAGTTCCCTCACTACCCAGATCTCTCACTACCCAGATCTCTCACTACCCAGATCCCTCACTACCCAGATCCCTCACTACCCAGTTCCCTCACTACCCAGATCCCTCACTACCCTGATCCCACACTACCCAGTTCCCACACTACCCAGATCCCTCACTACCCAGTTCCCACACTACCCAGTTCCCTCACTACCCAGTTCCCTCACTACCGAGATCCCTCACTACCCAGTTCCCTCACTACCCAGTTCCCTCACTACCCAGTTCCCTCACTACCCAGATCTCTCACTACCCAGATCTCTCACTACCCAGATCCCTCACTACCCAGATCCCTCACTATCCAGATCCCACACTACCCAGATCCCTCACTACCCAGTTCCCTCACTACCCAGATCCCATACTACCCAGATCCCTCACTACCCAGATCCCTCACTACCCAGATCCCACACTACCCAGATCCCTCACTACCCAGTTCCCACACTACCCAGTTCCCACACTACCCTGATCCCTCACTACCCAGATCCCTCACTACCCAGTACCCAGATCCCTCACTACCCAGATCCCTCACTACCCAGATCCCTCACTACCCAGATCCCACACTACCCAGATCCCTCACTACCCAGTTCCCTCACTACCCAGTTCCCTCACTACTCAGATCCCTCACTACCCAGTTCCCTCACTACCCAGATCCCTCACTACGCAGTTCCCTCACTACCCAGATCCCTCACTACCCAGATCCCTCACTACCCAGTTCCCTCACTACCCAGATCCCTCACTACCCAGTTCCCTCACTACCCAGATCCCTCACTACCCAGATCCCTCACTACCCAGTTCCCTCACTACCCAGATCCCTCACTACCCAGATCCCTCACTACCCAGTTCCCTCACTACCCAGATCCCATACTACCCAGATCCCTCACTACCCAGATCCCTCACTACACAGTTCCCTCACTACCCAGATCCCTCACTACCCAGATCCCACACTACCCAGTTCCCTCACTACCCAGATCCCTCACTACCCAGATCCCACACTACCCAGATCCCTCACTACCCAGATCCCATACTACCCAGATCCTTCACTACCCAGTTCCCTCACTACCCAGATCCCTCACTACCCAGTTCCCTCACTACCCAGTTCCCTCACTACCCAGATCCCTCACTACCCAGATCCTTCACTACCCAGTTCCCTCACTACCCAGTTCCCTCACTACCCAGTTCCCTCACTACTCAGATCCCTCACTACCCAGTTCCCTCACTACCCAGATCCCTCACTACGCAGTTCCCTCACTACCCAGATCCCTCACTACCCAGATCCCTCACTACCCAGTTCCCTCACTACCCAGATCCCTCACTACCCAGTTCCCTCACTACCCAGATCCCTCACTACCCAGATCCCTCACTACCCAGTTCCCTCACTACCCAGATCCCTCACTACCCAGATCCCTCACTACCCAGTTCCCTCACTACCCAGATCCCATACTACCCAGATCCCTCACTACCCAGATCCCTCACTACACAGTTCCCACACTACCCAGATCCCACACTACCCAGATCCCTCACTACCCAGATCCCATACTACCCAGATCCTTCACTACCCAGTTCCCTCACTACCCAGATCCCTCACTACCCAGTTCCCTCACTACCCAGTTCCCTCACTACCCAGATCCCTCACTACCCAGATCCTTCACTACCCAGTTCCCTCACTACCCAGTTCCCTCACTACCCAGATCTCTCACTACCCAGATCTCTCACTACCCAGATCCCTCACTACCCAGATCCCTCACTACCCAGTTCCCTCACTACCCAGATCCCTCACTACCCTGATCCCACACTACCCAGTTCCCACACTACCCAGATCCCTCACTACCCAGTTCCCACACTACCCAGTTCCCTCACTACCCAGTTCCCTCACTACCGAGATCCCTCACTACCCAGTTCCCTCACTACCCAGTTCCCTCACTACCCAGTTCCCTCACTACCCAGATCTCTCACTACCCAGATCTCTCACTACCCAGATCCCTCACTACCCAGATCCCTCACTATCCAGATCCCACACTACCCAGATCCCTCACTACCCAGTTCCCTCACTACCCAGATCCCATACTACCCAGATCCCTCACTACCCAGATCCCTCACTACCCAGATCCCACACTACCCAGATCCCTCACTACCCAGTTCCCACACTACCCAGTTCCCACACTACCCTGATCCCTCACTACCCAGATCCCTCACTACCCAGTACCCAGATCCCTCACTACCCAGATCCCTCACTACCCAGATCCCTCACTACCCAGTTCCCTCACTACCCAGATCCCACACTACCCAGATCCCTCACTACCCTGATCCCTCACTACCCAGATCCCTCACTACCCAGTTCCCAAACTACCCAGATCCCACACTACCCAGATCCCTCACTACCCAGTTCCCTCACTACCCAGATCCCACACTACCCAGTTCCCTCACTACCCAGTTCCCACACTACCCAGATCCCTCACTACCCAGATCCCACACTACCCTGTTCCCTCACTACCCAGTTCCCTCACTACCCAGTTCCCACACTACCCAGATCCCTCACTACCCAGATCCCACACTACCCAGATCCCTCACTACCCAGATCCCTCACTACCCAGATCCCACACTACCCAGATCCCACACTACCCAGTTCCCACACTACCCAGTTCCCTCACTACCCAGTTCCCACACTACCCAGATCCCACACTACCCAGATCCCTCACTACCCAGTTCCCTCACTACCCAGATCCCTCACTACCCAGATCCCTCACTACCCAGATCCCTCACTACCCAGTTCCCACACTACCCAGTTCCGACACTACCCAGATCCCATACTACCCTGTTCCCTCACTACCCAGTTCCCTCACTACCCAGTTCCCACACTACCCAGTTCCCTCACTACCCAGACCCCTCACTACCCAGATCCCTCACTACCAAGATCCCACACTACCAAGATCCCACACTACCCAGATCCCACACTACCCAGATCCCTCACTACCCAGATCCCACACTACCCTGTTCCCTCACTACCCAGTTCCCTCACTACCCTGATCCCTCACTACCCAGATCCCTCACTACCCAGTTCCCACACTACCCAGATCACTCACTACCCAGTTCCCTCACTACCCAGATCCCATACTACCCAGTTCCCTCACTACCCAGATCCCATACTACCCAGATCCCTCACTACCCAGATCCCTCACTACCCAGATCCCACACTACCCAGATCTCTCACTACCCAGTTCCCTCACTACCCAGATCCCACACTACCCAGTTTCCTCACTACCCAGATCCCACACTACCCAGTTCCCTCAATACCCAGATCCCTCACTACCCAGATCCCTCACTACCCAGTTCCCACACTACCCAGATCCCTCACTACCCAGATCCCTCACTACCCAGTTCCCTCACTACCCAGATCCCTCACTACCCTGATCCCACACTACCCAGTTCCCTCACTACCCAGTTCCCTCACTACCCAGTTCCCACACTACCCAGATCCCTCACTACCCAGATCCCTCACTACCCAGTTCCCACACTACCCAGATCCCTCACTACCCAGTTCCCACACTACCCAGATCCCTCACTAACCAGATCCCTCACTACCCAGTTCCCTCACTACCCAGATCCCTCACTACCCTGATCCCACACTACCCAGTTCCCTCACTACCCAGTTCCCTCACTACCCAGTTCCCACACTACCCAGATCCCTCACTACCCAGATCCCTCACTACCCAGTTCCCACACTACCCAGATCCCTCACTACCCAGTTCCCTCACTACCCAGATCCCTCACTACCCAGATCCCTCACTACCCAGTTCCCACACTACCCAGTTCCCTCACTACCCAGATCCCACACTACCCAGATCCCTCACTACCCAGTTCCCACACTACCCAGTTCCCACACTACCCTGATCCCTCACTACCCAGATCCCTCACTACCCAGTACCCAGATCCCTCACTACCCAGATCCCTCACTACCCAGATCCCTCACTACCCAGTTCCCTCACTACCCAGATCCCACACTACCCAGATCCCTCACTACCCAGATCCCTCACTACCCAGTTCTCACACTACCCAGTTCCCTCACTACCCAGTTCCCACACTACCCAGATCCCTCACTACCCAGATCCCACACTACCCTGTTCCCTCACTACCCAGTTCCCTCACTACCCAGTTCCCACACTACCCAGTTCCCACACTACCCAGATCCCTCACTACCCTGTTCCCTCACTACCCAGTTCCCTCACTACCCAGATCCCACATTACCCTGTTCCCACACTACCCTGATCCCTCACTACCCAGATCCCTCACTACCCAGTTCCCACACTACCCAGATCCCTCACTACCCAGTTCCCTCACTACCCAGATCCCATACAACCCAGTTCCCTCACTACCCAGATCCCATACTACCCAGATCCCTCACTACCCAGATCCCTCACTACCCAGATCCCACACTACCCAGATCTCTCACTACCCAGATCCCTCACTACCCAGATCCCTCACTACCCAGTTCCCTCACTACCCAGATCCCTCACTACCCAGTTCCCTCACTACCCAGATCCCACACTACCCAGTTCCCACACTACCCAGATCCCTCACTACCCTGATCCCACACTACCCAGTTCCCTCACTACCCAGTTCCCTCACTACCCAGTTCCCACACTACCCAGATCCCTCATTACCCAGATCCCTCACTACCCAGTTCCCACACTACCCAGATCCCTCACTACCCAGTTCCCTCACTACCCAGATCCCTCACTACCCAGATCCCTCACTACCCAGTTCCCACACTACCCAGTTCCCTCACTACCCAGATCCCACACTACCCAGTTCCCTCACTACCCAGTTCCCTCACTACCCAGTTCCCACACTACCCAGATCCCTCATTACCCAGATCCCTCACTACCCAGTTCCCACACTACCCAGATCCCTCACTACCCAGTTCCCTCACTACCCAGATCCCTCACTACCCAGATCCCTCACTACCCAGTTCCCACACTACCCAGTTCCCTCACTACCCAGATCCCACACTACCCAGATCCCTCACTACCCAGTTCCCACACTACCCAGTTCCCACACTACCCTGATCCCTCACTACCCAGATCCCTCACTACCCAGTACCCAGATCCCTCACTACCCAGATCCCTCACTACCCAGATCCCTCACTACCCAGTTCCCTCACTACCCAGATCCCACACTACCCAGATCCCTCACTACCCAGATCCCTCACTACCCAGTTCCCACACTACCCTGATCCCTCACTACCCAGTTCCCACACTACCCAGATCCCTCACTACCCAGTTCCCTCACTACCCAGATCCCTCACTACCCAGATCCCTCACTACCCAGTTCCCTCACTACCCAGATACCACACTACCCAGATCCCTCACTACCCAGATCCCTCACTACCCAGTTCCCGCACTACCCTGATCCCTCACTACCCAGATCCCTCACTACCCAGATCCCTCACTACCCAGTTCCCTCACTACCCAGATCCCACACTACCCAGATCCCTCACTACCCAGATCCCTCACTACCCAGTTCCCACACTACCCTGATCCCTCACTACCCAGATCCCTCACTACCCAGTTCCCACACTACCCAGATCCCACACTACCCAGATCCCTCACTACCCAGTTCCCACACTACCCTGATCCCTCACTACCCAGATCCCTCACTACCCAGTTCCCTCACTACCCAGATCCCACACTACCCAGTTCCCTCACTACCCAGATCCCTCACTACCCAGATCCCACACTACCCTGTTCCCTCACTACCCAGTTCCCTCACTACCCAGTTCCCACACTACCCAGTTCCCACACTACCCAGTTCCCACACTACCCAGATCCCTCACTACCCAGATCCCACACTACCCTGTTCCCTCACTACCCAGATCCCACACTACCCTGAAGCCTCACTACCCAGATCCCTCACTACCCAGTTCCCACACTACCCAGATCCCTCACTACCTAGTTCCCTCACTACCCAGATCCCATACTACCCAGTTCCCTCACTACCCAGATCCCAAACTACCCAGATCCCTCACTACCCAAATCCCTCACTACCCAGATCCCACACTACCCAGATCTCTCACTACCCAGTTCCCACACTACCCAGATCCCTCACTACCCAGTTCCCTCACTACCCAGATCCCATACTACCCAGATCCCTCACTACCCAGTTCCCTCACTACCCAGATCCCACACTACCCAGTTCCCTCACTACCCAGATCCCATACTACCCAGATCCCATACTACCCAGATCCCTCACTACCCAGTTCCCTCACTACCCAGATCCCACACTACCCAGTTCCCTCACTACCCAGATCCCATACTACCCAGATCCCTCACTACCCAGATCCCACACTACCCAGATCTCTCACTACCCAGTTCCCTCACTACCCAGATCCCACACTACCCAGTTCCCTCACTACCCAGACCCCACACTACCCGGTTCCCTCAATACCCAGATCCCTCACTACCCAGATCCCTCACTACCCAGTTCCCACACTACCCAGATCCCTCACTACCCAGATCCCTCACTACCCAGTTCCCTCACTACCCAGATCCCTCACTACCCTGATCCCACACTACCCAGTTCCCCCACTACCCAGTTCCCTCACTACCCAGTTCCCACACTACCCAGATCCCTCACTACCCAGATCCCTCACTACCCAGATCCCACACTACCCAGATCCCTCACTACCCAGTTCCCTCACTACCCAGATCCCTCACTACCCAGATCCCTCACTACCCTGTTCCCACACTACCCAGTTCCCTCACTACCCAGATCCCACACTACCCAGATCCCTCACTACCCAGTTCCCACACTACCCAGTTCCCACACTACCCTGATCCCTCACTACCCAGATCCCTCACTACCCAGTACCCAGATCCCTCACTACCCAGATCCCTCACTACCCAAATCCCTCACTACCCAGTTCCCTCACTACCCAGATCCCACACTACCCAGATCCCTCACTTCCCAATTCCCTCACTACCCAGTTCCCACACTACCCTGATCCCTCACTACCCAGATCCCTCACTACCCAGTTCCCACACTACCCAGATCCCACACTACCCAGATCCCTCACTACCCAGTTCCCTCACTACCCAGATCCCACACTACCCAGTTCCCTCACTACCCAGTTCCCACACTACCCAGATCCCTCACTACCCAGATCCCACACTACCCTGTTCCCTCACCACCAAGTTCCCTCACTACCCAGTTCCCTCACTACCCAGTTCCCACACTACCCAGTTCCCACACTACCCAGATCCCTCACTACCCAGATCCCACACTTCCCTGATCCCTCACTACCCAGATCCCTCACTACCCAGTTCCCACACTACCCAGATCCCTCACTACCCAGTTCCCTCACTACCCAGATCCCATACTACCCAGTTCCCTCACTACCCAGATCCCATACTACCCAGATCCCTCACTACCCAGATCCCTCACTACCCAGATCCCACACTACCCAGATCTCTCACTACCCAGTTCCCTCACTACCCAGATCCCACACTACCCAGTTCCCTCACTACCCAGATCCCACACTACCCAGTTCCCTCAATACCCAGATCCCTCACTACCCAGATCCCTCACTACCCAGTTCCCACACTACCCAGATCCCTCACTACCCAGATCCCTCACTACCCAGTTCCCTCAATACCCAGATCCCTCACTACCCTGATCCCACACTACCCAGTTCCCTCACTACCCAGTTCCCACACTACCCAGATCCCTCACTACCCAGATCCCTCACTACCCAGTTCCCACACTACCCAGATCCCTCACTACCCAGATCCCTCACCACCCAGTTCCCACACTACCCAGATCCCTCACTACCCAGATCCCTCACTACCCAGATCCCATACTACCCAGATCCTTCACTACCCAGATCCCTCACTACCCAGATCCGTCACTACCCAGATCCCACACTACCTAGATCCTTCACTACCCAGTTCCCTCACTACCCAGATCCCTCACTACCCTGATCCCACACTACCCAGTTCCCTCACTACCCAGGTCCCTCACTACCCAGTTCCCACACTACCCAGTTCCCACACTACCCAGATCCTTCACTACCCAGTTCCCTCACTACCCAGATCCCTCACTACCCTGATCCCACACTTCCCAGTTCCCTCACTACCCAGTTCCCTCACTACCCAGTTCCCACACTACCCAGATCCCTCACTACCCAGATCCCTCACTACCCAGTTCCCACACTACCCAGATCCCTCACTACCCAGTTCCCTCACTACCCAGATCCCTCACTACCCAGTTCCCACACTACCCAGTTCCCTCACTACCCAGTTCCCTCACTACCCAGTTCCCACACTACCCAGTTCCCACACTACCCAGTTCCCTCACTACCCAGTTCCCACACTACCCAGTTCCCTCACTACCCAGATCCCACACTACCCAGATCCCTCACTACCCAGATCCCTCACTACCCAGTTCCCTCACTACCCAGTTCCCACACTACCCAGATCCCTCACTACCCAGTTCCCTCACTACACAGATCCCACACTACCCAGATCCCTCACTACCCAGATCCCTCACTACCAGAATTTATTCTGGATTCTGTTACTACTCTACTTTGGTCTGCCTCAGTGTTCTGTGTAACAATCTGATCTGTATGCAAAACAGGCTTCCCGCTGAGCCTCGGTACCCGTGACAGCGATTAAACCGGTTTGGGAATCAGAGCTTCCCGTCGAGCCTGGAGTCAGGCCGGGTTGCCCACTGCCCCTTGTGCCGTAGAGAACCCTTAGCCAAGGGCATCGGGCAGGACGAGAGCATAGAGGGGAGATGCTGCCGGGCAGTGGAGGGACCGAAATGAAAACGTCCCTGAACGTACACTGCTTTCTGCTCAGATCCAAGATCGGTTTGCAGATCGATCAGCATCTGCGACCAGTCTGAGCTGGCATCGGGGGCCGGAGTTAGGCCGTGCTTTTCAGCAACTGGCCCGACCGATCCGGTGTCCCCTTCACCATCAGGCCTGACTGGGTGAAGGTGCTGGGGATCTGGTTAGGAGGGGCCGAGGCTGGAGTGGGCTGGGAAGGTAGACCAGAAACTGGGACTGTGGGGAGGGTGCTCCCTATCCGTAACTGGGAAGAACCTGGCCATCAGGTGTGAGGTGTTCTCAGGGCTCCTGGACCTGGGGCAGGTGAGGCTCATCCCCCCACCCCTCCAGCCTGGGAATCACAGTGTCTTCAGATTCATCTGGGGATCCAAGATGGAGCAGGTCAGACTGATCACGATGCACAAGCCCCGGACAACGGGGGCAAAAATGTACCCAGTGTCGCCCTCACCCAACGGGGGCAAAAATGTACCCAGTGTCGCCCTCACCCAACAGGGGCAAAAATATACCCAGTGTCGCCCTCACCCAACGGGGGCAAAAATGTACCCAGTGTCGCCCTCACCCAACAGGGGCAAAAATATACCCAGTGTCGCCCTCACCCAACAGGGACAAAAATGTACCCAGTGTCGCCCTCACCCAACAGGGGCAAAAATGTACCCAGTGTCGACCTCACCCAACGGGGGCAAAAATGTACCCAGTGTCGCCCTCACCCAACAGGGGCAAAAATATACCCAGTGTTGCCCTCACCCAACGGGGGACAAAATATACCCAGTGTCACCCTCACCCAACGGGGGCAAAAATGTACCCAGTGTCGCCCTCACCCAACAGGGGCAAAAATGTACCCAGTGTCGCCCTCACCCAACAGGGACAAAAATGTACCCAGTGTCGCCCTCACCCAACAGGGACAAAAATGTACCCAGTGTCGCCCTCACCCAACAGGGGCAAAAATGTACCCAGTGTCACCCTCACCCAACAGGGACAAAAATGTACCCAGTGTCGCCCTCACCCAACAGGGGCAAAAATGTACCCAGTGTCGACCTCACCCAACGGGGGCAAAAATGTACCCAGTGTCGCCCTCACCCAACGGGGGACAAAATATACCCAGTGTCACCCTCACCCAACGGGGGCAAAAATGTACCCAGTGTCGCCCTCACCCAACAGGGGACAAAATATACCCAGTGTCACCCTCACCCAACGGGGGCAAAAATGTACCCAGTGTCGCCCTCACCCAACGGAGGCAAAAATATACCCAGTGTCACCCTCACCCAACGGGGGCAAAAATATACCCAGTGTCGCCCTCACCCAACAGGGACAAAAATGTACCCAGTGTCGCCCTCACCCAACGGGGGCAAAAATATACCCAGTGTCACCCTCACCCAACGGGGGCAAAAATGTACCCAGTGTCGCCCTTACCCAATGGGGGCAAAAATATACCCAGTGTCGCCCTCACCCAACGAGGGAGAAATATGTACCCAGTGTCGCCCTTACCCAACAGGGACAAAAATATACCCAGTGTCGCCCTCACCCAACAGGGACAAAAATGTACCCAGTGTCGCCCTCACCCAACGGGGGCAAAAATGTACCCAGTGTCGCCCTTACCCAACGGGGACAAAAATCTACCCAGTGTCGCCCTTACCCAACAGGGGCAAAAATGTACCCAGTGTCACCCTCACCCAACAGGGACAAAAATGTACCCAGTGTCGCCCTCACCCAACGGGGGCAAAAATGTACCCAGTGTCACCCTCACCCAACGGGGGCAAAAATACCCAGTGTTGCCCTCACCCAACGGGGGCAAAAATGTACCCAGTGTCGCCCTCACCCAACGGGGGCAAAAATATACCCAGTGTCACCCTCACCCAACAGGGACAAAAATGTACCCAGTGTCGCCCTCACCCAACGGGGGCAAAAATACCCAGTGTTGCCCTCACCCAACAGGGGCAAAAGTGTACCCAGTGTCACCCTCATGTGTGCACGACTGCATCAGGCTGCGTGTGGAATCTAAATCCATGAGCACCAAGTGCCACTATGTGCCGTGGTTCCACGTCCCCAGTGTTGTGACGGCTGTTTGCTGGACAACGGCTGGACATTGCAACACTACCTGTTCTTCCTGGAAAAGTTCTTCCAGACCAACAACTTCCACCACAGGTCAGCACGGACTCTGCAGGGAAAGGACAGAATGGGTGCAGTGGGGTGGTTTCCTGACTGTCCAGACCGGCAGGCAGAATGCCTCAGCACCAACCCAGCAGGTAGCAAGACCTGGCCTGGATGGTGGTGAGAAGGGAGCTCCCGGTCAGGTCCTCCCTGCGAGCCCGGAGCATCAGCTGACTGAGTGGGGAAGAGACAGCGGCTCTCTCCGCTTTGCAGACCCTGGGGTTTGCGGAGAGGATGTGGAGGAAGATGAAGCTCGTGGTCCATCCTGAGCAGCTGCCTGACGGAGGACTCCCTGATCTACGGACCGTTCCCAGGGACACCCACAGAGACGGACATCACCTACTCTGTCTGCCCCGTCGGTCTGCATTCAGAAGAGGGCATGTCCCGCATGGTCCACGTTTCTCACCCTCCACAGTCACTGATCTGCTCCCAGTCACTCTCCCCCATCCCTTCACTGGGTATAGGGTCATAGAGCAGAGAATGTCCGTGGGGGAGCGCTGCCGACTGGCACCTCCCAGACCGCAGGAGGACGTGCCGAGGGACAGAAGCTCGGTGCATCCACCGTGGGGCTCGGTGGGAAAGGACCACAGCTGGGGTTCTTCTCCTATTGGAGAGGGCGGGGCTGAAGCCCCCCAATTATTATGATAGTACTTTACCACCCCAGGGTGACTGCAGTGCTTTTGATGTGTATGAATGTAAACAAACAGTACTGAATGAATAACTCGATGAAATGGAATCAGTGGTTATCCTTATAAATAATTTTGATTAAGATGAAAGTTTTTTAAAAATTCATTCTGAACTCCGACACCCCCGGCACCTTTCCGTACATAAACTGGTTGCCAGCCTCTCCGTGTTCCCACGGTGGTGACACCCTGAGAGGTTTTCATCGGCTGTGGGACGCTCTGGGAATGTGGCTGGCACTATATGAACGCAGATCTTCCCTCCTGTATTGGAAGGGAGGATCCTGGTTTGGAGGCTCCGACGCGCAGGATCGCGAGACCCTGCCAAGGGTCATAGACTCAGCCTTCTCCGTCACCCGCCCCACCATCGAGGTCATCCGTGGTTGTCTACCCTGAGTCCTGCTCACACCCTGGCACCCACAGTGAGACCTCGTTGCACCTTGTTGTCCTGATGAAGGGTCTTGGCCTGAAACATTCCTTTCCACAGACTCTGGCTGACCTGCTCAGTTCTTCCAGCATTCTGCATGTGTTACCCTTGTTGCACCTTCTTGTTTGTCAGAGCTGCACTGTCTCTGTAGCTGTTACACTTGGTTCCGCACTCGGTCACTGTTTGACTTCGTTCCACCTCCACACTGGAACGGATTGATCCGTACGAACAGTATGCAAGACAAGCTTTTCACCACAGCTCGGTACATATGACAACGAAAAAAACAATTTCAAATCCCCTTCGCCCTCCTCGCTTAAGACTTCAGAACTGTCTGCTGTGTGTTCACACCAGCCCTTTATAGCCCTCACTGTCTTTCATTGCTGACAAGCAGATTAAAAACAGAATGACAGGCCACCTCTGGGGACAAGGACTGGAGGCGGCCTGCCCTTGGTTTGGAGGACGGTCTGCTTGTGTTGTGTGTCCTGTCCTGGGGTTGGAAGACTGTCTGCATGTGTGTATGAGTGGGTGGGACAAGGACTGGAGGCGGCCTGTCCTGAGGGTGGAGGACTGTTTGCGTGTGTTAGTGCCTGTGAGTGTGTGGGTGGGTGGGTGGGACAGTGGGGAAGCGTCTTGTTTTGTTCAGCTGTTGTTGTCACCGCTGTGTTATTCTGCTGAACACTGTGGACGTGCTCTATTGGCCCCAGAATGTACGGTGACATTTGTGTCTACTCTTGACTCAGCCTTTGGGTGTTAACACAAACAACGTATTTCACTGTATCTGTTGATGTACTCGTGCTAAGTAAATGAATCTGAATGACTTCTACCCTGACCCCAGGAGTCAAAAGTCGAAGTAAATTTATTATCAAAGTACATAAATATCACCACCATATACAACTCTGAGCTTAATTTTCTTGTGAGCATACTCAATAAATCCATAATAGAATAATAACCGTAATAGAATCAACGAAAGGCCACACCAACTTGGGCATTCAACCAGTGGGCAAATACAAACAGGAAATAAATAAAAAAATAAATAAATAAGCAGTAAGTAACAAGAACATGAGATGAAGAGTCCTTGAAAGTGAGTCCACTGGTCGTGGGAACAGTTCAATGCTGGGGCAAGTGAAGCTGAATGAAGATATCCCCTTTCTTCCAAGAGCCTGATGGTTGAGGGGTAATCACTGTTCTTGAACCTGGGGATGTGAGTCCAGGGGCTCCTGTACCAGCTTCCTGATGACAGCTGTGAGAAGAGAGGGTGGTGGGGGTCCCTGATGATGGACGCTGCTTTCCTGTGACAATGCTTCCTGTCGATGTGCTCAATGGTGGAGAGGGCTTCACCCGTGATGGACTGGGTCATGTCCACTACTTTTTGTAGGATTTTCTGTTCAATGACATTGGTGTTTTTATGCCAGGCTGTGATGCAGCCAGTCCACTACACATCTATAAAAGTTTATCAAGGGTTTAGATGTTGTGCCAAATCTTTGCAAACTCCTAAGGATTTAGAGTCGCTGCCATGCGTTCTTCCTAATTGCACTTACGTGCTGGGTCCAGGATAGGTCCTCCAAAATAATAACATGGAAGAATTTAAGGTTGCTGAGCCTCTCCATCTCTGATCCTCTGATGAGGACTGGATCATGGACCTCTGGTTTCCTCCTCCTGAAGTCAACAATCAGCTGCTTGGTCTTGCTGACATCGAGTTAGAGATTATTGTTGTGGCACCACTCTGCCTGATTTTCAACCTCCCTCCTATTTACTGATTCATCTCGTCCTGCAATTCGACCGACGACAGTGGTGTTGTCAATAAGCTCAGATATGGCATTGGAGCTGTGCTTAGCCACGCAGTCAGAAGTGTAAAGAGAGTAGAGCAGAGGGCTGAGCACACAGCCCTGTGGTGCAGCTGTGCTGATGGAGATTGTGGAGGAGATGTTGTTGCCAATCCAAACTGACTGGGGTCTGAAAGTGAGGATCCAATTGCATAAGGAGGAATTGATGCTAAGGACTTGAAGCTTATCGGTTAGTTTAGAGGGGAGCATGGTATCGAATGCTGAGGTGTAGTTGACAAAGAGTTTCCTGATGTATGCACCTTTGCTGTCTAGATGCTCCCACAGTTTGGAGAAAGCCTGCTGGGAACTGGAGGAAATTCTCCAGCCAAAGAAGAGCAGTAATGCGCACGATGAGATGGGGACTGAAAATATACTTCCAGCTGAAATGGGAAGTGTCTGGTGTGGAACAGAAACACTCACAGGGTCCTCAGAAACTTTCTGAGCTTCAGGCACACTGTGGAAAATACAACATTTATTGATGCAGAATATGAAGTTCTTCCCTAGTTACAGGGGCTGTAAATATCAATTATTAGTTCTCCAATTACCCAGTCACCTGCAGCAAATCAGTAACTGCAGACACCTCTCTCTGGTGCCCCTCCACTTTCTCCCATGGTCCACTCTCCTCTCCTATCAGATTCCTTCATCTTCAGCCCTCTACCATTTCCACTTATCACCTCCCAACTTCTTGCTTGATTCCCCCTCCCCCAACAACCCAGCTTCCCCCTCTCCTGGTCTCGCCTATCAACTGCCAGCCTGTACCCCTTCCCCTCTTCCCACCTTCTCATTCTGGCTCCTTCCTTTCCAGTCCTGATGAAGGTTCTTGGCCCGAAACATCGACTGTTTATTCCTCTCTATAGATGCTGCCCGACCTGCAGAGTTTCTCATCATTTTCTGTGGGAATACTCAGTAAAGCTGATTTTAGTTACTCTCATCACATCATCATCGTTATGTGCCATGTTGTATGACGTGGGTGATCATGGCCTACGACAGAAGTGGTTTGCCATTGTCACCTTTTGGCCAATGTCTTTACAAGACGGGTGACCCCAGCCATTATCAGTACTCTTCAGAGGGTGTCAGTGGTCACACAGCCTGGTCCTGCTCTCATCAGCTGTAACTTAATGGACAACTGCCCCACCTCACAGTCAGAACCACAGAGTCAGGGGGTCAGAAACCCAATGACAAACACACGGTCAGAGGGTCAGAAACCCAACGACAAACACACGGTCAGAGGGTCAGAAACCCAACGACAAACACGCGGTCAGAGGGTCAGAAACCCAACGACAAACACACGGTCAGAGGGTCAGAAACCCATTGACAAACACACGGTCAGAGGGTCAGAAACCCAACGACAAACACACGGTCAGAGGGTCAGAAAACCCAACGACAAACACACGGTCAGAGGGTCAGAAACCCATTGACAAACACGCGGTCAGAGGGTCAGAAGCCCAACGACAAACACGCGGTCAGAGGGTCAGAAACCCAACAACAAACACACGTTCAGAGGGTCAGAAACCCAACGACAAACACACAGTCAGAGGGTCAGAAACCCAACGACAAACACGCGGTCAGGGGGTCAGAAACCCAACGACAAACACACGGTCAGAGGGTCAGAAACCCAACGACAAACACACGGTCAGGGGGTCAGAAACCCAATGACAAACACGCGGTCAGAGGGTCAGAAACCCAACGACAAACACGCGGTCAGAGGGTCAGAAACCCATTGACAAACACACGGTCAGAGGGTCAGAAGCCCAACGACAAACACGCGGTCAGAGGGTCAGAAACCCAACAACAAACACACGTTCAGAGGGTCAGAAACCCAACGACAAACACACAGTCAGAGGGTCAGAAACCCAACGACAAACACGCGGTCAGGGGGTCAGAAACCCAACGACAAACACGCGGTCAGGGGGTCAGAAACCCAACGACAAACACGCGGTCAGAGGGTCAGAAGCCCAACGACAAACACGCGGTCAGAGGGTCAGAAACCCAACGACAAACACGCGGTCAGAGGGTCAGAAACCCAACGACAAACACGCGGTCAGAGGGTCAGAAGCCCAACGACAAACACGCGGTCAGAGGGTCAGAAACCCAACGACAAACACGCGGTCAGAGGGTCAGAAACCCAACGACAAACACGCGGTCAGAGGGTCAGAAACCCAACGACAAACACACGGTCAGAAACCCAACGACAAACACGCAGTCAGAAACCCAACGACAAACACGCGGTCAGAGGGTCAGAAACCCAACGACAAACACGCGGTCAGAGGGTCAGAAGCCCAACGACAAACACGCGGTCAGAGGGTCAGAAACCCAACGACAAACACACGGTCAGAGGGTCAGAAGCCCAGGTGCAACCACAGAGAAAAGCACGAGAGTATGGGGGCCTGCTGGCTGACGGGGACAACGGTTTTTACAGGAGTCTTCAAGATAAGGCTTGGTCAGATCTTGCAGGTGAACACAAAAAAAATCTCCTGGTTCCTTTTGAGCGAGGTGGGGTGAGGGGGAGGGTGTTATCCCCAAAGTCGAAGAATGAATCCAGGGATGAGGATCTGCTTCACGCCAGCTGATCCACACTGGGGAGGGACCTGTTCAGCAGCCTGGAGGAGCTGCTAATGGGACAGACTGGGGCAGCCGGGATTTCCCTCAGGAACAATGGAGAGAACAACACACAGGATTCTGCAGGTGCTGGAAAGGCAACCTAGAACAGTACAGACCCTTCCACTCACAACGTTGTGCCAAACTTTTAACCTTCTCCAAGATCAATCTAACCCCTCCCCTCCCACACAGCCCTCCGCTTTATGTCCTCTGCCTCTAATACTACCCTTGGCAGGGCAGTCCACACACCCACCACTACCCCTGCTGTTGTATCTTCTTTGTAACTGCATTGATATTTTGCACCTAGGTTAGATCCTCAGACATAATGACACCCAGGAGCTTCTGACTGCTCCCTCTCTTCACTTCCGATTCCTCTGTGCAGATCGGTGTGCTTCCCTTGTCTTATGCCTTCTGAAGTTCACAATCAGCTCTCTGGTCTCATGGACGCTGAGTGCAAGGTTTTTGCTGCGACACCACTCCGCTAGCTGTTATGTCTCGCTCCTGCACGCCCTCTTGCCACCGTCTGAAATTCTGCCAACAATGGTTGTGTCATCAGCCAATTTGTAGGCGTGTGCCAACTTTGGGGGATCTATTGATGTGGACCCCAAGACGTGTCTGTTCTTCCTATAGCCATTAACCCCGGATTATGCTTCCAGGCTCGACCTTCCAATCTGGTTTCCTGGGTTGAACTGCAGCTGCCACTTCTCAGCCCAGCTTTGCTTCCTATCAACGTACCGTTGTCACCAACGACAACCATCTCCACTATCCACAACTCCACCGACCTTCACGTCATCTGCAAACTTACTAACACACTCTTCCACCCCCTCATTTATAACAATCACAAGGATCCGGGATCCCTGCAGAACTCCACTGGTCACTGATGTCCAGGCAGAACACGGTCCGTCTGCCACCACTCTCTCCGCCTGCTATGGTCAAACCAATTCTGAATCCACACAGCCACGTTTGTCTGGACCCCATGCCTCCTGACTTCCTAAATGAGCTGACCAGGGGAACCTTATCAAACGCCTCACTGTAACCAATCCATGTCATCAATGTGCTTTGTCCCGGAGCCTGGTGTCCAAAGGGAACTGTGCCGTGGACAGAAATGGTGACACTGGACCTGGTTGGGAATGGGTCACAGGGTGGGGGGAGGGGGGGTGCTCTCCTGGGGAATAAAGGCAGTGGAATGTGGAATGAATAGGGTTTCAGTGAGAACAAACGGGAGGAGAGCAATACATAAAAATGACTATAAATTCAACTAATATATTAAAGAAATAGTGTCCATTTTCTGTACTCAATACATTGACTTATGAAGGGAAATGTGCCAAAAGCTCTCTTTATGACCCTATATCCCTGTGACATCACTTTCAATCCCAGATCCCTTTGTCCTGCCCCACTCCTTCTCCCTCGGTTACATCTGCTCAGCTGGGACAGCAGAGATCCCAGGCAGGATAGTGGAATGCTCCTCGCAGGATAGTGTGGGAAGGCAGGGAGACCTCCGGTGTCCCTGACCAGCACAACTGCGAGAAGTGCATCCGGCTGCAGCTTCTAACAATCTGCGTTAGGGAGCTGGAACTGGATGAACTCTGGGTCATTCGGGAGGATGAGGGGCTGATAGATAGGACGTATAGAGAGGTAGTTACAACCAAGGTGCAGGACACAGGAAACTGAGTGACAGTCAGGAAGGGGAAAAGGGTTAACCAACCAGTGCAGAGTACCCCGTGTTCATCCCCCTCAACAACAGGTTTATTTACTTTGGCGGTGGGGTGGCAGGGTGACCTAACAGAGGAAAGTCACCGTGATCAGGTCTCTGGTACTGAGTCTGCCTCTGTGACTCAACAGGTGAGGGAGAGGAAGAACAACGCTGTGGCGATAGTGGATTCATTAGTTAGGCAAGAAAAAGATTCCCAGATGCTATGTTGCTTCCTGGGTGCCAGGACCTGGGACATCTTGGATCGAGTCCTCAGCATTCTTAAGTGGGAGGGTGAACAGCCAGAGGCTGTGGTCCATGTAGGTACCAATGACTTGGGTGGGACAAGTGACGAGGTTCTTCAAAGAGTTTTCAAGGAGTAAGGTGCTAAGTTAAAGGGCAGGACCTCCAGGTTTGTGATCTCAGGATTGCTACCAGTACCACATGCTGTGAGGCCAGAAATGGGAAGATTATACAGTTTAATACGTGGCTAAGCAGTTGGTGTAGGAGGGAGGGCATCAGATTTTTGGATCATTGGGCTCTCTTCCAGGGAAGGTGGGACCTGTACAGAAGGGACAGCTTGCACCTGAACTGGAGGGGGACTAGTATCCTAGTGGGAAGGTTTGTTAATGCTGCACGGTGGGGTTTAAACTAGAGTTGCAGGGGGATGGGAACCAGAATGCCAGAATCGTTAGTGGAGAGGTTGTGGAGACAGATGGTGGTGAGATCTCAGACAAACTCAGGAATCAAAAGGTTGAGCACGGTGCGATGAATCCTGAGCTGTGGATATTTCAATGTAAAAAGTACCGTAGGAAAGGTGGATGAGAGTGCTGAAGATGAGGTAGCTGGTTTACAAACAGAGGCAATGTGTAGTGAGGAGGGGCTATTGACAGGACAGAGTTGCAGTCAATAGGTTGAGTTGCAACGTAAAAAGTGGACAAAATCGAAAAGGGTAAATACAGATCTGAAAGTGTGGTATTTGAATGTGCTCAGTATGTGGAATAAGGTAGATGAACTTGCAGCACAGTTACAAATTGGCAGGTATGATGTTGTGGGCATCACTGAAACATGGCTGAAAGAGGATTATAGCTGGGAGCTTAATGACTAAGGACACACATTGTATCAGAAGGACAGGCAGGAAGGCAGAGGGGATGGTTGGTGGAAAATGAAATCAAATCATTAGGAAGAGGCAACATAAGGTCAGGAGATGCTGGAATTGTGGATAGAGTTTGGGAACTGCAAGGGTAAAAAGACCCTGATGGGAGTTGTATACTGACGTCCAAATAGTAGTAAGGTCATTGCTTATAAATTACAATGGGAGATAGAAAATGCATGCCTAAAGACCAATTTTACAAGAGTGATGGGGGACTTCAAAATCAGGTTGCTGCTGGATTCCAGCATTTCTAGACGGCCTATAGGATGGCTTTTTAGAGCAGTTTGTGGTTGAGCCCACTAGAGGATCAGCTATTCTGGATTGGGTGTTGGGTGAACCAAAATTGATGAGGTAAAGGAACCCTTAGGGGAAAATGATCGAATTCACCCTGAAGTTTGAGAAGGAGAAGCTAAGGTCAGATTTATCAGTGTCACATTGAAGTAAAGAGAATTACGGAGGCACGAGAGAGGAGTTGGTCAGAATTGATTGGAAAAGAACACTGGCAGGGATGATGGCAGAGCAGCAATGGCTGGAATTTCTGGAAACAATTCAGAAGGCACAGGATTTGTACATCCCAAAGATGAAGGAGTATTCTAAAGGGAACATGACACAACTGTGGCTAACAAGAGAAGTCAAAACCGAAGAGAGGGCATATAATAGAGCAAAGATTAGTGAGAAGTTAGAGGATTGGGAAGCTTTTAAAAACCAACTGGAGGCAACTAAAAGGTCACGAAGAAGGTAAAGGTGGAATACAAAAGTAAGCTAACCAGTAACATTAAAGAGGATATCTAAATTTTTTTCAGATACTGAAGTGTGAAAGAGAGGTGAGAGTGGATATCGGACCACTGAAAATATGCTAGAGAGGTAGTAATAAGGACAAGGAAATGACAGACAAATAGAATAAGTATTTTGCATCAGTCTTCACTGTGGAAGACACTAGCAGTATGATGGAAGTTCCAGGGGTCAGGGGTCATGCTGTGTGAAGTCACCCTAACTAGAGAGAAGATTCCTGGAAAGCTGAAAGGGCTAGAGGTAGGTAAGTCACCTGGACCGGATGGAGCACACCCCAGGGTTCTGAAAGAAGTGGCTGAAGAGATGGTGGAGGCATTAGTAATGATCTTTCAAGAATCACTGAATTCCAGAATGGTTCCAGATGACTGGAAAATTGCAAAAGTCACTCCACTCTTCAAGAAGGGAGAGAGGCAGAGGAAATGAAACTATAGGCCAGTTAGTCTGGCCCCAGTTGGGAAGATGTTGGAACCGATAATTAAGGATAAAGCCTCAGGATACTTGGAGGCCCATGATAAAATTGGCCATCGTCAGCATGGTTTTCCTAAGGGAAAATCTTGCCTGACGAATCTGTTGGAATTCTTCGAAGAAGTAACAAGCAGGATAGATGAAGGAGGATCAGTTGATGTTGCGTACTAGCATTTTCAGAAGGCCTTTGACAATGATCCACACATGAAGCTGCTTAACAAGCAGGGAAGATTTCAGCAAGGATTAAGCAGTGGCTGATTGGCAGGAGGTAAGGAGTGTGAATAAAGGGAGCCTTGTCGATATTTCAGGCCGAGACCTTTCGGCAGGACTGGAAAAAGAAAGCTGAGGAGTAGATTTACACCCGCCCCTGCACCTCCTCCCTCACTACCATTCAGGGCCCCAAACAGTCCTTCCAGGTAACTCTTCACCTGTGAGTCTGTTGGTGTGATATACTGTGTCCGATGCTCCCAGTGTGGCCTCCTGTATATCAGTGAAACCTGGCGTAAATTGGGAGACCATTTCGCTAAGCGCCTACACTCTGTCCACAAGAAAAAGCGGGATCTCCCAATAGCCATCCATTTTAATTCCACGTCCCTTTCTCATTTAGATATGTCAACCCATGGCCTCATCTACTGACGCGATGAGCCCACACTCAGTTTGGAGGAACAATACCTCCAATTATTCCTTCAAGATTATTAAGGGATTGGACAAGATAGAGGCAGGAAATATGTTCCAGATGCTGGGAGAGTCCAGTACCAGAGGGCATGGTTTGAGAATAAGGGGTAGGTCATTTAGGACTGAGTTAAGGAAAAACTTCTTCTCCCAGAGAGTTGTGGGGGTCTGGAATGCACTGCCTCGGAAGGTAGTGGAGGCCAATTCTCTGGATGCTTTCAAGAAGGAGCTAGATAGGTATCTTATGGATAGGGGAATCAAGGGATATGGGGACAAGGCAGGAACCGGGTATTGATAGTAGATGATCAGCCATGATCTCAGAATGGCGGTGCAGGCTTGAAGGGCTGAATGGTCTACTTCTGCACCTATTGTCTATTGTCTATATTCCGTCTGGGTAGCCTCAAACTTGATGGTGTGAACATCGATTCTCAAACTTACATTAATGACCTCCACTTCACCATTCCCCATTCCCTTTTCCCTCTCTCACCTTCCCTCCTTCCCCACCCATCACTTCCCTCTTGTGCTCCTCCCCCATTTTCTTTTTTCCATGGCCTTCTGTCCTCTCCTATCAGATTCCCCCTTCTCCAGCCCTGTATCTCTTTCACCAATCGACCCCCGCCCCCAGCTCTTTACTTCACCCCTCCCCCTCCCGGTTCCGCCTGTCACCTTGTGTTTCTCTCCCCTTCCCCACCTTTTAAATCTACTCCTCAGCTTTTTATCTCCAGTCCTGCCGAAGGGTTTCGGCCCGAAACGTCGACTCTACTCTTTTCCATAGATGCTGCCTGGCCTGCTGAGTTCCTCCAGCGTTCTGTGTGTGTTGCTCTGGATTTCCAGATCTGCAGATTTTCTCTTGTTTCTAAAGGGAACCTTTCCTGGTTGGCTGCTGGTGACCATTCGTGTTCCACAGGGATCTGTGTTGGGACTGACTCTTTTTACGTTACATGTCAGATATTTGGATGATGGAATTGATGGCTTTGTTGCAAAGTTTGCAGACAGTAGAAAGATAGGTGGAGGGACAAGTAGTTTTGAGGAAGTAGAGAGGCTACAGATTAGGAGAATTGGCAGATGGAATACGGTGTCAGGAAGTGTATGGTGCTGGGCTTTGGTGGAAGGAATGAAAGGACTGATGTTAGCGTTCATTTCAAGAGGGCTTTAATATGTAAGCAAGGACGTTATGTTGAAAATTTTTTAAACACTGGTGAGGTTTCACTGAGTATTGTGAACAGTTTTGGGCCCCTTATTTTAGAAAGGATGTGCTGAAACTGGAGGTGTTTCAAAGGAGGTTCATAAAAATGTTTCCAGGATTAAACAGCTTGATGGCCTGGACCTATATTTACTGGAATTCAGAAGAATGAGGGGTGACCTAGTTGAATCCTAACAAATGGTGAATTGCTTGATAGAGTGGATGTTTAGAGGATGTTTCCTATGGTGGGAGAGTCTAAGGTCAGAGGACGCAGCCTCAGAATAGCGAGAGGACCTTTTAGAATGGAGATGAGGAGGACAGGCAGAAAGTAGTGAGTCTGTGGAATTCTTTGCCACAGGCAGCTGTGGAGGCTTGGTCTTTATGTATTTTGAAGGCAGAGCTTGATAGATTCTTGATTGCTCGTGGCAAGAAGGAATACAGGATGAAGGCAGGAAACTGGGGCTGAGAGGAAAATTGGATCAGCCATGAAGACTCAATGGACCAAATGGCCTAATTCTGCTCCTATATAATATGGGCATGGTCTTATGGTCCTCACTACCTTACTGCTCACTGTTTAAGACCTACCCTGGTTGGTCCTACCGAAGTGTAAAACTTGTCTGCGTTAAATTCCACCTGCCATTTTCAGCCCGTTTTTCCAGCTGACACAGATCCTCCTGCTAACCACGATAGCCTTCCTCAATGTCCACTACACTCCCCCCCCCAATCTTGGTGTCATCCAGAAATTCACTGATCCAGTTCACCAAATTATCATCCAGATCATTGATGCTGATAACCCTGCACACCGCTAGTCACAGGCCTCCAGTCAGAGAGACAGCCATCGACTACCACTCTCCGGCTTCTCCCACAAAGCCAGTGTCTAATCCGCTTTACTACCTCACCCTGAATGCCGAGCGACTGAACCTTCCTGACCAGCCTCCCATGTGGGACCTTGTTAAATACTTTGCTGGAGTCCATGTAGACAACATCCACTTCTTGGCCTCCATCGATTTTCCTGGTAACTTCCTCGAAAAACTCCGTAGGATTGGTTGGACATGACCTACCATGCATGCAGCCATATTGTCTGTCCTTAATCAGTCCATGTCTATCCTGATACGTATATAGCCCGTCCTTTAGAATACCTTCCCACAACCGACATCAGACTCACAGGCCTACAATTTCCTGGTTTCTGTTTAGAGCCTTTTATAAACAGCGGAACAATATTGACTATCTGATGCGCTAGCAAATAAAGACTGGAAGTAGAGTAAATACTGAAAGGCTTTTACTAGCGGTCAAACGGATCCACGTCCATGCTGGATGTCTCTCCTGGACTGTGGGAGGAGCAGTGACACAATCGCCTTTATCCAGGGGTCTGTGGGAGGAGCCACAGGAGCGGTCAGCAGAGGGGCGTGTCCAGACAGATATACATGGTTTACTACACTATCCTCCAATCCTCTGGTACCTCCCTTGTCGCTAAGGATGTTTTAAATATCTCTGCCAGGGCCCAGGCAATTGCCTTCTGTAGGATCTGAGGGAACAGCTTCTCAGGCCCTGAGGATTTATCCAGCCTGATTTGCCTCACACCTCCTCCTCTGTAATCTGTACCGGGTCATAAAGATGAGGTTGCTTTGCCTCACTTCTGTAGACTCTGTGTCCGTCTCCTGAGTGAATGCAGATGCAGAGAATTCATTTAAGATTTCCCCCATCTCTTTCGGCTCCACAGAAGGATCTTCCAGAGGACCGATTTTGTCCCTTGATCTTATCATATCTGTAGAAACCCTTGGGATTTTCCTTCACCTCGTCTGCTAGAGCAACCTCGTGCCTTCTTTTAGCCGTCCCGATTTCTTTCTTAAGTGTTCCCTTGCCTTTCTTATGCCCCATAAGCACCTCATTTGCCCCTACTTCCCAATACATGGTATGCACCTCCTCTTTTTCCTCTTAACCAGGGCCTCAATATTTCTTGAAAACCAAGTTTCCCTGCACTTGTTATCTTCACCTTTTATTCTGAGCTTTGTACTCTCAAAATTTCGTTTTTGAAGGCCTCCCACTTTGCCAGAAGACAGCCTGTCCCAGTCCACACTTGCCAGATCACTTCTCCAATTTAGAATCTCAACCCGCAGACCAGACCTACCTCTTTGCATATTTACTTTGAAACTAATGGTATTGTGGTCACTGAGTGCAAAGTGTTCCCCTGCACAAATGTCTGTCACCTGCCCTGTCTCATTCCCTAACAGCAAATCCAGTATCGTATGCTCTCTACATGCTGATGAAGGAAACTTTCCTGAGCACATTTGACGAACTCTATCCCATCTATCCTTTTACATTAAAGGAGCCCCAGTCAATACGAGGAAAGCTAAAATCACCTACTATAACAACCTTATGTTTCCTGCAACAGTCTACGATCTCTTTATAAATTTTCTTCCTTTAAATCCCTCAGTCTGTTGGGTGGTCTGTAATATAGCCCCATTAATATTTTCCCTGACTAGTAACACCACCCCTTCCCACTTTGCCACGTCTAAACCAATGGAACCTGGGAATATCGAGCTGCCACTCCAGCCCCTCCTGCAGCCAAGTCTCACTAATGGCTACAATATCATAATTCCAGGTGTTGATCCAGGCCCTGAGCTCATCTGCCTTTCCTACGATACCTCCTGCATTGAGGTATTGAAATCTACACAGCTCAGGACATCCGTCTCACCATGCTCAACCTTTAGGTTCCTGAATTTCCCTGTCACATCATTCGTTGTGTTAGATCGTGCAGAGAAGGTATTCAGCCTATCAGGAAGGGAGCTGACGCCGTCATTGGCCTGTAACCTGTTATGGTTTGTATACCTCGTCACGTGGACCCTGGTGACACTGTGAAGTCGGTGACAACGGAGACATAGTCGGTCACATCTGAAGATCCAGTCCACCGACTCATGGACTGTGGCCTCTCGTCAATGCCAACTGATCGCAGGACTCCCCGGAGCCGCTGAACTCTGGGCCCAATCAGAGGTTCATTATTGGAATTGGAATTGATTTGTCAGTGAGGTACGCCGGAAAGGCCCTCTTGCATACTGTGCAGTTTTGATCACCTAATTACAGGAAGGATATTAATAAGGTTGAAAGAGTGCAGAGAAGGTTTACAAGGATGTTGCCGGGACTTGAGAAACTGAGTTACAGAGAAAGGTTGAATAGGTTAGGACTTTATTCCCTGGAGCGTAGGAGAATGAGGGGTGATTTGATAGAGGTATATAAAATTATGATGGGTATAGATAGAGTGAATGCACTGAGGCTAGGGGAGAAAAAAAACAGAGGACATGGGTTAAGGGTGAAGGGGGAAAAGTTTAAAGGGAACATTGGGGGGGGCTTCTTCACACAGAGTGGTGGGAGTGTGGAATGAGTTGCCAGATGAAGTGGTAAATATGGGCTCACTTTTAACATTTAAGAAACACTTGGACAGGTACATGGATGAGAGGTGTATGGAGGGATATGGTCCAGGTGCAGGTCAGTGGGACGAGGCAGAAAAATGGTTCAGCACAGCCAAGAAGGGCCGAAAGGCCTGTTTCTGTGCTGTGATGTTCTATGGTTCTTTACTGTTTAGACAGAACAGTTGCCATGGCCTTCTTTTGCCCAGGTTCCTAAGGTTGTCATAGCCAGGGGTGGGGGTAAGCTCCAAATGGCGTGTGTCCCTAACAGCCTCTGACAACCAAATCCAACCCCTGGCCTTCACGTGTGGCTTAGCTACCAGGCCCGGCGGAACTGTTTCCACTGACAAGAGAAGGGGCAAAGGCGGGCCACTGGCGCCTCGAAACTGGTTGCTCGTCGGCCTTGGACAGCAGCCTGCCTCGGAGAAGAAAAACTCTGCCTTCAAACCTCCGCTGCCTTGCGGCCATTCCCACCCGTGGGAAAGGCTTCGGGAGTAAACCCCGAGGAAGAAATCCGGAGCTGGGATCCCTAAGGCAGTTTGATGTTCTTTACAACTTCACTCTGGCAACCTCTGCGACGATACTGGTGCCAAGCTGTATTGGTGCTTGCCCTTCCCTTGGGCTACATCAGTGACATTGAGAGGGGGAGCCCACTGCCTGAGCAACAGCCGTTTCTTCAAATCTTCCCACTCAGGCTTAAACCCTGGAGAGAGCACAGTCCACCAGAGGCACCAACCCATGATCCCTTGGGATCGCCGGCTGCCTACTGTATATACAGAACGACGTCATCATCATTGTCATTACGTGCCATGTCACATGACATTGATTGTTCTTGGCAAATTCTTCTACAGCAGTGGTATGTCACGGCCTTCTTCCGGCCAGTGGCTTTAGAAAATGGGAGATCCCAGCCATTATCAATACTCTTCAGAAAATATCTCCCTGGTGTCAGTGGTCGCATAACCAGGACTTGTGATATGCACCGGCTGCTCGTACGACCATCCACCCGCTGTTCCCATGGCTTCACGTGACCCTGATCCGGGGTGGGGGGGGGGGGGCTAATCAGTGTCTACACCTTGTCCAAGGGTGACCCGCTGGCTAGCGGCAGGAAGGAACACCCTACGCCTCCTTTAGTTGAGACCTAAGTCCACCCCAACAGCAAGGTAGAACGAGGTGAAACGGTAACCGTGCAGAATAAAGTGTAACAGCCACACAGAAAGTGCGGTGTCACTCCAGAAGAATTAGAAGTGATAAAATTGAGAGGGAAGCTGAGGGTTTGTGATGATTTGGGAGACTCCTTCACCAGTGTTGTTATTGCACTGCGTTAAAGAACTTGTTCAGTAAGCTTTTGTCTTCTCTGGTAATGGATATTTCCACGGAGACACAAACGGCTATAAATGCTGGAATCTTGAGTGACAAATGACATGCTGCTGAAACGGCTTCTGCGGGTAGGGTGAGGGTGTGAGGAAGAATTGTCAATACAGTATTCAGTACTCTGCCCTCACATCACCTTTCAACTTTGCCCCCTAATCTTAAAGGGAAGTCCTCCATTGTTTGTCATTTCCACCCAGGCTGGCCCGGCCTTTGATCATTTTAAGGACCTGCCCAGCCTCCAACATGATGGAGCACAGCCCAAGTTCGCCCAGTCTTTCCTCACTGCTCGTAGCCTGCAATCCGGGCAGCGTCCCGATAAACGTCCTGGGCATCACGTCCACAGTCCCCACATTTGTCCAGAGCTCTCCGAATGCGATGTGATGTGACAGGAGTTTATAGAGCAGCAGCACCCAACCAGTGAAGGTGTGTGTGTGTGTGTGTGTGTGAGCTAAATAGCTTCTCCAATCACCCGAGGCAGAAGCTTTCTTTTTGGGTTTTTAATGAGAATGATGCTGTGTAACTGCAGAGAAGTCTGTAAAATACGTATTAAATTCAATATAGAATCATCTTCGGGTAGACGGAGCTTGTCAGCCTGGGAAGGCAGTCCATCTAGGAGAGGGAAAACTCTGATTTCAAACCTCCGCTGCCTTGCGGCCGTACCCACTCATGGGAGAGGCTTCGGGAGTAAACCCCGAGGACAAATCCGGAGCTGGAGTCCCTAAGGCAATCCGACGTTGCCTTCAATATCGCTCTGGCAACTCCTGTGACGACACTGGTGCCGAGCTGTATCGGCCCTTGCCCTTCCCTTGGACAACATCGGTGGCGTGGAGAGGGGAGACTTGCTGCCTGGGCAACTGCCGGTCTCCCACACAACCCTGCCCAGGCCTGCGCCCTGGAGGAGACTTTCCAGGCGCAGATCCATGGTCTCACGAGACTAACGAATGCCACCACCAGAATCATCTTGTGTCTGAATATACTAATACTGTAAGTTATTCTCCGAATGGGTGTTAACCAAGGTTAACAGATGATCAGGTAGATTTAACAGTGACACTCCAGATCCACATGGAACAAAAATAAATCTAAACATGACATTTTCTTCAAAATACATGTACGAGACTTTTATTAATACTACCAAAAGCTTCAGACTCACAGATGTTGCTGTTTTAAGGACAAATAAAGAGCGGGTGGCGATGGATGTCTGTGCTCCGTGCGTTTCTGATCAGAAAAGCAGCAGCCAGCGTCCAGGAAGTGGAGTCTGTACAGAATTAATTATGCCTGCAGAGGGTGCCAGGCTGTCAGACACAGAACAGGAAGTCCTCTCCTTCTTCACCACCTCGCCCACGTGGACTGGGACCCCCAACGTTCCAATCCACACAAATAATATCAAGTGGCCCCATTATTAACCATGTGCTTTCTCATTTGAGCTCACAGATTGCAACGCCTCACACTTTCGCAGATTAAACTCCATCTGCCACTTCCCTGCCCACGTCCGTAGCTGATCTATATTCCCCTGTGCACCTTGATAGTCCTTTGCACTGTCTGTACTTTCACCAGTCTTGGTGTCATGAGGAAACTTGCCCATCTAGATTTTTATCCAGATCACCTATATAAACCACCAGCCCCAGAGGTCTCAGTAATGATCTTTGCACAACGCCTCTGGCCAAGGATCTCCAGTCAGAATAAGGTCCCTGAGGACTTGTGGTGCGTCCAGGACGAGAAAGGGGGCAGGAAGATCATTGCAGACACTACCTACCCTGCAAACTGCCTTTTCCAATCGCTCCCTTCTGGAGAACTCTGTAGGACTATCAAAACACTATCTTAAAGCTTTCTTCCCCAGGCAATTAATCTGATCAAACATCTGGTTACCCCCCCGACACACACATACACACACCTCCCTGTCACTGCAATGTGAACACTTTAAACCACTCTTTATAAGGCTCATCTCATTGCATATGTTCTGGTATTTATGCACATTTAATTCCATATCCGACCTTTAGCTTATATAGTCTGGGTCCAGCGGTGTGAATAGTCGGCACCTCCTGGGTCTTCCATGACATCCTCTCAGCCTTATCGTGCCCTTTGTTTTGCAGAACTGTCTTCCTGGCCGTTGGATCTCACTGTAGGTCTCATCCACCCATTCTGCCACAGCTGACCTCACATGATAGGACAGGGATGGGAAGTGTACCCGCCGGAACCATGCTGGGGCGTCACCGCTGCCACATGTGGCCAGTTACAGGTGGGGGGGCTGAGTGCCCAGTGAGAACCAAGGTGAGCGAGCTGCCCCGGAATGGACACGACGAGCCCCCTCACCAGAGGCGCTACCCGCCCCCCCACCTCCTGGACACCCTCTCAGAATGGGGAGGAAATGTGATCCCAGTGACTCGGACCGTGCAATGATTGTTGGTGCCAGATGGGGTGGTTTGAGTACCTCAGAAACCGCTGATCTCCTGGGATTTTCATGCAGAACAACTCTCTAGAGCTTACAGAGTGTGGCGCAAAAACAGAAAAATCTTTCATCGAAAATGCCTCGTTAACGTGAGAGGTCAGAGGAGAATGGCCAGGCTGGTTCAAGCTGACAGTAACTCAAATAACCACGTGTTACAGCGGTGGTGGGCAGAGAGCGTCTCTGAATGCACACCACATTGAAGCTTGAAATGGATGGGCTACGGCAGCAGACCGCGGACATACAGGAGGCACCTAATAACGTGGCCACTATATATATCTGGGGTCAGAATTTGGATGCCAGAGGGTGGTGGTTGATGGGACTTTTCCAGCTGGAGGTCTTTCACTAGCGGTGTTCTGATTGTCCTGGATGACAACCTAGATGGGGGTGTGTTTAGTAAGTTTTCAGATAAATGAAGATTGGCCGTGTCGTAGATCGCGTAGAGGAACGTAAAGATCACAGGGGGATCTCGATCAGTTGCAGATATGGTGGAGAAATGGCAGATGAAGTTTAACCTGACCAAATGTGAAGAAAAGTGTGGCTTCAGAAAGGGTGTGTCCATTATTAAGGACCCCTACCACCCAGCTGGTGTGTGGCCTAGTGGATAAGGTATTGGTCTAGTGACCTGAAGGTCACTGGTTCGAGCCTCAGCTGAGGCAGCGTGTTGTGTCCTTGAGCAAAGCACTTAACAACACATTGCTCTGCGACGACACCGGTGCCAAGCTGCTTGGGTCCTAATGCCCTTCCCTTGGACAACATCGGTGGCGTGGAGAGGGGAAGGCCTGCAGCTTGGGCAACTGCCGGTCTCCCATACAACCCTGCCCAGGCTTGCGCCCTGGAAAAACCTTCCAAGGGACAAATCCATGGTCTCACGAGACTAATGGATGCCTATTATTATTACCACCCAGGGCATGCCCTTTTCTCACTTTTACCATCAGGGAGGAGGTACAAAAGCCTAAAGGCTCACACTCAGCGATTCAGGAACAGCTTCTTCCCCTCTGCCATCCGATTCCTAAATGGACATCGAACCCTTGGACACTACCTCACTTTTTAAAAATTATTTTCTGTATTTGCATTATTTAAATTTAAGTATTTAATAACCACACATTCACTATATACACTGTAATTGACCTATTTATTTATTTTCTCTAATATCATGTATTTGATTGTACTGCTGCTGCTAAGCTAACAAATTCCATGACACGTGCATCTGCACTCTAGGAGATCAAATGTAAAGGGAGAGTTCACTGTTAATGGCAAGACCCCGAACAGAGGGATCCGAGTCCGTTGCTTTCTGGAAGTGAGTGCACCAGCTGAAAGGGCAGTAAAGAAGACCTACGATATGCTTGTCTTAGTGGAGGCAGAGAGTTCAAAACTCCGCAAGTTACGTTGCAGCTTTATTAAACTCTAGTTAAGTCACATCGGGAGTATTGCGTTCAGTTCTCCCTGCACTACGGGAAGGCTGTCGAGGCTCTGGAGAAAGTGCAGAAGAGGTTTACCAGATTACTGGCTGGATCCAAGGGCATGTGCTAAAATGGACAAACTTGGTTTAAAATGAACTGACTACCATAAATCTGGAATAGGAACTTCCTGCCCAGTTACCAAAGTTACGCTCCGTCCGTCACAATAGACAGGACCTCCCGGTTGCCACCCACTTCAACTCTGCTTCACATTCCCATCTGGATATGTCCATACACGGCCTCCTCTACTGCCACGATGAGGCCAAACTCAGGTTGGAGGAGCAACACCTCATCTACCGTCTGGGTGATCTCCAGCCCCCTGGTATGATCATCGAATTCTCCAACTTCCGGTAATTCCCTCCCTTTCCCTTCCCCATCCCACTTTCACTCTGCCTCCTCCTCCAGCTGCCTATCACCTCTCTCATGATTCTGCCTTCTTCTACTACCCATATTGCTTTCCCCTTACATTCCTTCTTCACCTCTCCTGCCTTTCCCCTCCCCCAGCCCTTGATCTTTCCTCTGATTGGTTTTCCACCCTCCCCCCACCTTCTTTATAGGTGCCCCTGCCCCCTCCCTCTTCAGTCCTGACGAAGGGTCTCGGCCCGAAACGTTGACTGCTCCTTTCAACAGATGCTGCCCGACCTGCTGAGTTCCTCCAGCTTGTTTTTACGTGTTATTTGACCACAGCATCTGTAGTGTACTTTTGTGTTTACCAAAGAAACTGCACAGCTGAATGGAGCCTGTCGAATACATCCCGGGTAAACCCCTCCACACCGTCAGTTATATCTACAGGAGGTGCTGCCTCAGGAAGGCAACGTCCATCATCACAGACCCTGACCGTGCAGACCATGCTGTCGTCTTGTAGCTACCGGGCAGGAGACACAGGCTCCCGAAGCCCCACACCGCCAGGTTCCAGAACAGCTACTTCCTTCCAAACGTTCGGTTCTTGAACCAACTGACACCACTCTAATCTGAGTCAGGTTTAGTATCGCCGGCGTACGTTGTGAAAGTGTAGCAACACTGATCAATTTCAACAGGTACATTTAATGTCAGCGAAATGTATACAATACACATCCTGGAATTCTTTCTCTTCACAACCATCCGCAGAAACAGAGGAGTGCCCCGAAGAATGAATGACAGTTAGGACACGTTTCAAGTTAAAGTCTTAAAAATATTAAAACATTGACAAAAATGACACACGTCAACACATTTAAGATATCTGGCATGAGGTTCTGCTGGGGCCAGGAGTCCTGAGCAACATACACAAGATGCTAGAGGCAGCATTGGGGCTCGAAACGTTGACTGTTCTTTCCTCGCCACAGATATGCTGCCCGACCTGCTAAGTTCCTCCAGTATTTTGTCTTCAAATATCTACTGGCAGTGCCGAGGTTGACACTGCCATCGCATTTGTTCATCTGTGCTGTCTGTGTGGAGTTTGCACGTTCTCCCTGCGTTGGCATCCCAAACACCTGTGGGTAGGTAGGTTATTTGATTGCCGGTAAGTTGCCTCCCTCCCCACTCCCAGTGAGTCGGTGGGTGGCCGGAGAGTCGGAGGAGGGATTTGAGGAGGACAAGGTGGAGAAATGGAATCAGTGGTGGGCGTGCGTTTGCTCGTTCCTCTCCATGGACGCTGCCTGACCTGTTGAGCATGTTGTGTGATGCTCTGGACCTACGTTTGATGGCCGGCCCAAATGCGAAGGACAAAAGGGCTTAGAGACTCTAACAGAAACAGAAGCTGGACTCTGGAGAGAGAGGAGGGGAGCGGAATGAGTTGAACAGTTATCTTAAAGCACCGGCAGGTGTCAAAAGGAGGGGCTATTGTCTCACTGTTTCATAACAGGATTACAGAGAAATATCGTAGACAGAGAACACTACACGCAGAGCAGGCCATTCGGCCCACGATGTTATACTGACCTTTTAACCTACTCTAAGATCAACCTACCCTTCCCTCCTACATAACCCTCCATCTTTCTCTCATCCATGTGCCTATCCAAGAGTTTCTGAAATGTCCCTGATGTATCTGCCTCTACTACACTCCTGGCAAACTGTTCCACACCCCCACCACTCTCTGTGTAATAAACAACACTTCTGACATCCTCCAACAGCATTGAATTATGTCCCCTGGTATTAGCCTTCTTCGCCCTGGGATAAAGTCTCTGGCTATACACTCGATCTCTGTACACCTCTCATCCTCCTTCACTCCGCAGAGAAAAGTTCCAGCTCAGTCAACCTATCCTCAGAATTTCTGCTCTCTAATCCAGGTAAACCTCCTCTGCACCCTCTCTAAAGATGAGGCGACCAGGACGGCTATTAACCCTTCAGATTCGACCTTCCAAAGAGAACTATCTCACACTTCTCCAGATTGAGCTCCATCTGCCTCTTCTCAGTCCAGCTCTGATCCTGCCAATGCCCTGTTGGAACCTCCGACAACCCTCCACAAAATCCACAACACCACCAACGTTTGTGTCGTCTACAACTTTATCCCTCCACTTCGTCATTCAAGTCCGTTATAAAAATCAAAGAGCAGAGGTCTCAATAAGACCCCTGTGGTATACCACTGGCCACTGATCTCCAGACAGAATACGTACCGTCTACTACCACCTTCTGTGGCCAAGCCATTTCTGTATCTAGACAGCTAACCTTGCCTGGATCCCATGCCTCCTGACTTTCTGAATTAATCTTACTCCAATCCATAAACACCACATCCACTGCTCAACCTTCACTGGTGTGCTTCGTCACATTCGACTCACAAAGCCATTCTGACTATTCTTCATCAGACTATGCTTCTCTAAATGCTCGCAAATCTGGTCTATAAGAATCTTCTCCAATAGTTTCTCCGCCTCTGAAGAAATACTCACTGGTTTCTAGTTCACAGGCTTATCCCCATTCTCTTTCTTGAATAAAGGAATGACATTTGCCACCCTCCAATATTCTGGTTCTACTCCTGAGGCCAGTGAGGACACAGAGAAACTCGCCAAAGATATATCCCGCCTGGCCTCAGGGACTTATCTATCCCACTGTTTTTCAAAAAAATCCAACACGTCCTCTTTCTTAAAGTCAACATGTTCCAGCATATGAGTTATTTTACACTGTCCTCACAGGCACCAGGGTCCGTCTCACCGATAAATACTGAAGCAAGAAATGCACTAAGGACCTCCTCTGACTCCAGGCACATCCGTGATTAGAGCAGATTCGATGGGCTGAATGGCCTAATTCTGCTCTCATGTCTCATGGTCTTAGTCCAACCCTTACCCTAGTCATCCTTTTGCTCCTCACATATATGTAGACTACCTTGGGGTTTCATTAATCCTTCTCATGCCCCTTTTGAGCTCTCCTAAGTCCATTTTACAGCTCCTTCCTGAATACTTTGTAACTCTCCAGAGCCCTGTCTGATTCTTGATTCCTAAGCCTTAAGGAAGCTTGTCAATTCTCTTGTCAACCATCCTTTTCCCTGCCTAAGTGGGACAAACCAATCCAGAACTCCATAGACATGCTCCCTAAACAACTTCCACACCTCTATTCTGCAGTTCCCCACATACATACATTCCCTATCCATTCTCCCAACATCCTGCCTAATAGACCATAGGCCATAAGACATAGGAGCAGAATTAGGCCATTTGGCCCATCGAGACTGCTCCGCCATTCAATCATGGCTGATTATTTTTTCTCCTCCTTAACCCCAGTCCCTACCTTCTCCCCGTAACCTTTGATACTGTGCCCAATCAAGAGCCTATCAATCTCAGTCTTAAATATATCTAACGACCTGGCCTCCACAGCTGCCCGTGGTAACAAATTCCACAAGTTCACCACCCTCTCGCTAAAGAAATTTCTCCGCATCTCTGTTTTAAATAGACATCCCTCTTTCCTGAGTCTGTGCCCTCTAATCCTAGACTCCCCCATCATGGGAAACATCCTTTCCACATCTACTCTGTCTAAGCCTTTCAACACTCAAAAGGTTTCAGTGAGATTCCCCCCTCATCCTTCTATGTTCCCGCGAGTACAGACCCACAGCCATGAAACATTCCTCGTATCATAGCCCTTTCATTCTGGAATCATCCTTGAGAACCTCCTCTGATCCCTCTCCAATACCAGCACATCTTTTCTTAGATGAAGAGCCCAAAACTGTTCACAATACTCAGGGTGAGGCCTCACCAGTGCTGTATAAAACCTCAGCATCACATCCCTGCTCTTGTATTCTAGACATCTTGAAACGAATGCAAACATTGCATTTGCCTTCCTCACCACCGACTCAGCCTGCTAGTTAATGTTTACTAGGTTGTTCTGCACAAGGACTCCCAAGTTCCTTTGCATCTCAGATTGGTGGATTTTCTCCCCATTTAGAAAATAGTCTTCACATTTAGTTCTTCTACCAAAGTGCATGACCATGCATTTTCCAACATTGTATTTCATTTGCCACTTTCTTGCCCATTCTCCTAATCTGTCTAAGTCCTTCTGCATCCTACCTGTTTCCTCAACACTACCTGCCCCTCCACCAATCTTCGTATCATCTGAAAACTTGGAAACAAATCCATCTATTTCATCATCTAAATCATTGATATACAGCATAAAAAGAAGTGGTCCAAACACCGACCCCTGCGGAACACCACTAGTCACTGGCAGCCAAGCAGAAAAGGATCCTTTTATTCCCACTCACTGCCTCCTACCAATCAGCTAATGCTCTAACCATGTTAGTAACTTTCCTGTAATACCACGGGCTCTTAACTTGGTAAGCAGCCTCATGTGTGGCACCATGTCAAAGGTCTTCTGAAAGTCCAAATATACAACATCCACTGCATCCCCTTTATCTATCCTACTTGTAATCTCCTGAAAGAGTTCCAACAGGTTTGTCAAGATTTTCCTCAAAGAAACTATGCTGACTTTGTCCTATCTCGCATAACTTCATCCTCAACAATTGACTCCAACATCTTCCCAACCACTGATGTCAGGTTAACTGTTCTGTTATTTCCTTTCTGCAGCCTTCCTCCTTTCTTAAAGAGTGGAGTGACCTCTGCAATTTTCCAGTCCTGTGACACCATGCCAGAGTGCAATGATTCTTGAAAGATGATTACTAGTGCCGCCACAATCTCGAACGCTCCCTCTTTGAGAACCCTAGGGTGCAGTTCATCTGGACCGGGTGATTTATGTACTGAAAGGTCTTTCAGCTTTTTGAGCGCCTTCTCCCGTGTAATAGTAACTGCACACACTTCTCTTCCCTCACACCCTTCAACAGCCAGCACACCGCTAGCGTCTGCCACAGTGAAGACTAATGCAAAGTACTCATTTATTTCATCAGCCATCAGCTTGGTCATTGTTATTATTTGTCCTATCTCATTTTCTAGTGGTCCTATATCCACTCTCATTTCTCTTTTTTTTTACATACTTGAAAAAGCTTTTTCTATCCACCTTGATATTATTTGCTAACTTGCTTTCATATTTCACCTTTTCCTTCCTAATGAGTCTTTCAGTTGCTTTCTGTAGGTTTTAAAAGCTTCCCAATCCTCTGTCTTCCTGATAAATTTTTGCTTTGTTTTATGCCCTCTCTTTTGCTTTTACATTAGCTTTGACTTCCCTTGTCAGCCCCGGCTGTACTATTTTGCCATTTGAGTATTTATTTGTTTTTGAATACATCCATCCCGCACTTTCCTCATTTTTCCAAGAAACTTGATGCTTTGCTGACATCTCTGCCAGCATCTTCTTCTAATTTACTTTGGCCAACTCATTTCTAATAACAATTTAAATTCCCTTACTCCAATGAAACACTGCTACATCAGTCTTTACTTTCCCCCAATCAAATTTCAAGCTGAACTCAATCATGCTGTCATAATTCGCTGTAGTAGTGTCATCATTCACTCTCCCCTGATTAAACATTTCCTCATACCGTCTTCTCCTGTCCTGTCTAAGGTGAAGGTAAAGATCAGGGCTTTGTGGTTTTTGTCACAATGTATTTAGCCCTACACAGACACCAGGAGCACTTCCAGCAGACGCAATGTCTCCCCAAAGACTGGTGTTGCCGGGCAACCGTCTGCCATCAGCTAAGGTTAATGTGAGAGCTTGTTGCTTGATGCGTCATGCACCAGTGAGGTTTGTGATCCTTCCCCAGGCATACTCGCCACCATTAGCTTCCTTCTTCACTTCTCCCTGTCTGTGACTGCCCAGGGCTTTCCGATGTGCCTGTCATTCTCCCACCTCTGCTTATTACTGAGAGAGCAATTCCCTCCTCACCCTCCCTCCTATTCCCGGCTCTCTGGGACCATTCTCCCTTGTCAGAACAATTCCCTCCTCACCCTCCCTCCTATTCCCGGCTCTCTGGGCCATTCTCCCTTGTCAGAACAATTCCCTCCTCACCCTCACTCCTATTCCCGGCTCTCTGGGCCATTCTCCCTTGTCAGAACAATTCCCTCCTCACCCTCCCTCCTATTCCCACTGTCCGCCATTCCTCCTTGTCAGAACAATTCCCTCCTCACCCTCCCTCCTATTCCCGGATCTCTGGGACCATTCTTCCTTGTCAGAACAATTCCCTCCTCACCCTCCCTCCTATTCCCGGCTCTCTGGGCCATTCTCCCTTGTCAGAACAATTCCCTCCTCACCCTCCCTCCTATTCCCGGCTCTCTGGGCCATTCTCCCTTGTCAGAACAATTCCCTCCTCACCCTCCCTCCTATTCCCACTCTCTGGGCCATTCTCCCTTGTCAGAACAATTCCCTCCTCACCCTCCCTCCTATTCCCGGCTCTCTGGGCCATTCTCCCTTGTCAGAACAATTCCCTCCTCACCCTCCCTCCTATTCCCACTCTCCGCCATTCCCCCTTGTCAGAACAATTCCCTCCTCACCCTCCCTCCTATTCCCGGCTCTCTGGGCCATTCTCCCTTGTCAGAACAATGCCCTCCTCACCCTCCCTCCTATTCCCACTCTCAGCCATTCCCCCTTGTCAGAACAATTCCCTCCTCACCCTCCCTCCTATTCCCACTCTCCGCCATTCCCCCTTGTCAGAACAATTCCCTCCTCACCCTCCCTCCTATTCCCGCTCTCTGGGACATTCTCCCTTGTCAGAACAATTCCCTCCTCACCCTCCCTCCTATTCCCACTCTCTGGGCCATTCTCCCTTGTCAGAACAATTCCCTCCTCACCCTCCCTCTTATTCCCACTGTCCGCCATTCCCCCTTGTCAGAACAATTCCCTCCTCACCCTCCCTCCTATTCCCACTGTCCGCCATTCTCCCTTGTCAGAACAATTCCCTCCTCACCCTCCCTCCTATTCCCACTGTCCACCATTCTCCCTTGTCAGAACAATTCCCTCCTCACCCTCCCTCCTATTCCCACTGTCCGCCATTCTCCCTTGTCAGAACAATTCCCTCCTCACCCTCCCTCCTATTCCCACTGGCCGCCATTCCCCCTTGTCAGAACAATTCCCTCCTCACCCTCCCTCCTATTCCCACTCTCTGGGCCATTCTCCCTTGTCAGAACAATTCCCTCCTCACCCTCCCTCCTATTCCCACTGTCCGCCATTCCCCCTTGTCAGAACAATTCCCTCCTCACCCTCCCTCCTATTCCCACTCTCTGCCATTCCCCCTTGTCAGAACAATTCCCTCCTCACCCTCCCTCCTATTCCCACTCTCCGCCATTCTCCCTTGTCAGAACAATTCCCTCCTCACCCTCCCTCCTATTCCCACTCTCCGCCATTCCCCCTTGTCAGAACAATTCCCTCCTCACCCTCCCTCCTATTCCCACTGTCCGCCATTCTCCCTTGTCAGAACAATTCCCTCCTCACCCTCCCTCCTATTCCCGCTCTCTGGGCCATTCTCCCTTGTCAGAACAATTCCCTCCTCACCCTCCCTCCTATTCCCACTGTCCGCCATTCTCCCTTGTCAGAACAATTCCCTCCTCACCCTCCCTCCTATTCCCGCTCTCTGGGCCATTCTCCCTTGTCAGAACAATTCCCTCCTCACCCTCCCTCCTATTCCCGCTCTCTGCCATTCCCCCTCGTCAGAACAATTCCCTCCTCACCCTCCCTCCTATTCCCGCTCTCTGGGCCATTCTCCCTTGTCAGAACAATTCCCTCCTCACCCTCCCTCCTATTCCCGCTCTCTGGGCCATTCTCCCTTGTCAGAACAATTCCCTCCTCACCCTCCCTCCTATTCCCACTGTCCGCCATTCTCCCTTGTCAGAACAATTCCCTCCTCATCCTCCCTCCTATTCCCGCTCTCTGGGCCATTCTCCCTTGTCAGAACAATTCCCTCCTCACCCTCCCTCCTATTCCCACTCTCTGCCATTCCCCCTCGTCAGAACAATTCCCTCCTCACCCTCCCTCCTATTCCCGCTCTCTGGGCCATTCTCCCTTGTCAGAACAATTCCCTCCTCACCCTCCCTCCTATTCCCGCTCTCTGCCATTCCCCCTCGTCAGAACAATTCCCTCCTCACCCTCCCTCCTATTCCCGCTCTCTGCCATTCCCCCTTGTCAGAACAATTCCCTCCTCACCCTCCCTCCTATTCCCACTCTCCGCCATTCCCCCTTGTCAGAACAATTCCCTCCTCACCCTCCCTCCTATTCCCGCTCTCTGGGCCATTCTCCCTTGTCAGAACAATTCCCTCCTCACCCTCCCTCCTATTCCCACTCTCCGCCATTCCCCCTTGTCAGAACAATTCCCTCCTCACCCTCCCTCCTATTCCCACTCTCTGGGCCATTCTCCCTTGTCAGAACTATTCCCTCCTCACCCTCCCTCCTATTCCCGCTCTCTGGGCCATTCTCCCTTGTCAGAACAATTCCCTCCTCACCCTCCCTCCTATTCCCGCTCTCTGCCATTCCCCCTTGTCAGAACAATTCCCTCCTCACCCTCCCTCCTATTCCCGCTCTCTGGGCCATTCTCCCTTGTCAGAACAATTCCCTCCTCACCCTCCCTCCTATTCCCGCTCTCTGGGCCATTCTCCCTTGTCAGAACAATTCCCTCCTCACCCTCCCTCCTATTCCCGCTCTCTGGGCCATTCTCCCTTGTCAGAACAATTCCCTCCTCACCCTCCCTCCTATTCCCGCTCTCTGCCATTCCCCCTTGTCAGAACAATTCCCTCCTCACCCTCCCTCCTATTCCTGCTCTCTGGGCCATTCTCCCTTGTCAGAACAATTCCCTCCTCACCCTCCCTCCTATTCCCACTCTCTGGATCATTCTCCCTTGTCAGAACAATTCCCTCCTCACCGTCCCTCCTATTCCTGGCTCTCTGGGACATTCTCCCTTGTCAGAACACCGAACGCAAACAGTAGCACACAGAAACTTCAGCCCACGACGTTGGGTCAGAATTATCTCCTGACTAGGTGACTCTGTGGCATCTTTCTGTGCACAGATCGGCTGTGGTGATTCCGGCTCTGTAGCAATGACTGCATTCTGGAGTCCTACACGGGTTGTCGAGTTTGGTGTTTGTCCTGAGTTTGCAGGTAGTGACACATAAATTCATCTCCTCCTTTCTTTATTGTAGTTGTGGGTCAGTGACCAACCCCCCCTTCTCCATTTCCCCAGAAGGCCATAAGACCAGAATGTACAGGAGCAAAGGCAGGCCATTTGGCCCATCGAGTCTGCTCTGTCACTTCATCATGTTGATCCAGTTTCCCTCTCAGCTACAGTCTCCTGCCTTCTCCCCATATCCCTTCATACCCCGACCAGTCAAGAACCCATCAACCTCTGCCTTAAATATACATAAAAGCTTTGTCTCCACAGCTGCCTGTGGCAATGAATTCCACAGATTCACCAGTCTCTGGCTAAAGAAATTCCTCCTCATCATCCATTCTAAAATGATGCTCCTGTATTCTGAGGCTGTGTCCTCTGGTCTTAGACTCTCCCACCATAGGAAACATGCTTTCCACATTCATTCTATCAGGGCCTTTCACCATTTGATAGGATTCAATGAGGTCACCCCTCATTCTTCTGAATTCCAGCAGGTACAGGCCCAGAGCCATCAGACGCTCTTCATATGTCCCGGAATCATTTTTGTGAGCTTCCTTTGAACACTCTCCAGTTTCAGCACATCCTTTTTAAGACAAGGAGCCCAAAATTGCTCACAATACTCCAAGTGAGGCCTCACCAGGGCTTTGTGAAGTTTCAACGTTACATCCTTGTTTTTATATTCTTGTCCTCTTGGAATGAATGCTAACATTGCATTTGCCTTCCTCACCTCCGACTCAACCTTTGGGGAATCCTGCACGAGGACTTACAAGTCTCTTTGCACCTCTGTTTTCTGTATTTTCTTTCCATTTAGAAAATAGTCAAGCCTTTCATTTCTTCTCCCAAAGTGCGAGCCCATACACCCCATCCCAACACTATATTCTAACTGCCATTTCTTTGCCCATTCTCCAAATCTGTCCGAGTCTGAGGCCTTTCTACTTCCTCAAGACTACCTGCCCTCCAGCTTTCTTCATATCGTCTGCAAACTTTGCAACAAAGTCATCAAATCCATTATCCAAATCAGTAACATATAACGTAAAAAGAATCAGTCCCAACACGGACATCGCTAGTCACCGGCAGCCAGTCAGAAAATGCTCCCTTTATTCCCTCTCTTTGCCTCCTGACAATCAGTCACTGCTTTATCCATGCCAGAATCTTTCCTGTAATACCATGGGCTCGTAGCTTGTTAAGTAGCCTCATTAGTGGCACCTCGTCAAAGGCATTCTGAAAATCCAACTACACAACAACAACCGATTCTCCTCTGTCTATGCTGCTTGTTACTTCTTCAAAGAATTCCAGGAGACTTGTCAGGCAAGATTTTCCCTTGAGGAAACCGTTCTGACTAAGGACTATTTTATCATGTGCCAGGTACTCTGAAAACACATCCTTAACAATCAACTCCAACATCTTCCCAACCACTGAGATCAGACTAATGTCTATAGTTTCCTTTCTCTGTGTCTTTCCTGTCTGAAGACTGGAGTGACAACTTTCCAGTCTTCTGGAACCATTCCAGAATCTAGTGATTTTTGAAAGATCAATAATAATGCCTCCATGATCTCTTTCAGAACTCTGGGGTGGACACCATCTGATCCAGGTGACTTATCTACCTTTTAGACCTTTCAGTTTCCTAAGAACCTTCTCCCTATTAATGGTAACTTAACACTTCTGCCCCCTGACTCCTGGAACTTCCACCATACTGCTAGTGTCTTCCACAGTGAAGACCGAAGCAAAATACTTATTCAGTTCATCTGCTATTTTGTTGTCCCCAATTACTACCTCTCCAGCATCGTTTTCCAGTGGTCTGATATCCACTCTCGTCTCTCTTTTACACTTTATGTATTTGAAGAAATGTTTGGTATCCACTTTAATATTATTGGCTAACTTATTTTCATGTTCCATCTTTACCTTCTTCATGACTTCTTTTTAGTTGCCCCCTGTTGGTATTTAAAAGCTTTCCAATCCTCTAACTTCCCACTAATCTTTGCTCTATTATATGCCCTCTCTTTGGCTTTTACATTGGCTTTGACTTCTCTTGTTAGCCACAGTTGTGTCATCTTTTCTTTAGAATACTCCTTCATCTTTGGGATGTATATATCTTAGGCCTTCCAAATTGCTTCCAGAAATTCCAGCCATTGCTGCTCTGCTGTCACCCCTGCCAGTGTTCTTTTCCAATCGATTCTGGCCAGCTCCTCTCTCATGCCTCTGTAATCCCCTTTACTTCAATGTGACACTGATAAATCTGACTTTAACTTCTCCTTCTCAAATTTCAGGGTGAAGTTGATCATATTATGATCACTCACCCCTGCGGATTCTCTTACCTTGAGCTCTCTAATCAGTTTTGGTTCATTGCACAGCACCCAATCCAGAATAGCTGTTCCTCTAGCAGGCTCAACCACAAACTGCTCTAAAAAGCCATCTCGTAGGCACTCCAAAAAATCGCCCCTTGGAATCCAGCACTAACCTGATTTTTATAGTCTACCAGCAAAGTGAAATCCCCCATGACTATTGTAACATTCCCCTGTTGGCATGCATTTTCTATCTCCCGTTGTAATTTGTAAACATCATCCTTTACTTCTGTTTGGGAGTCTGTATATAACTCACATCAGGGTCTTTTTACTCTTGCAGTTCCTTAGCTCTAGCCATAATGATTCAACACCTTCCAACCCTCTGTCAACTCTTTCAAAGTATTTGATTTCAATTTTTGCTATGGCTTCCTGCCTATCCTTTCAATACAATGTATATCCTTGAACACTAAGCTCCCAGTTATAACCTTTCAGCCATGTTTCGATGATGCCTACAACATCACACCTGCCAACCTGTAACTGTGCTGCAAGTTCATCTACGTTATTCCATGTACTGCCTGCATTCAAATACAACACCCTCGGTCCTGTATTTGCTCTTTTCCATTTTGTCGCACCATGCTCAACTTCTTGATTTCCAACTTTGTCTGAGACCTTACTAAAATCTGTCTCCTCAACCTCTCCACTAACGATTCTGGCACTCTGGTTCCCAACCCCCTGCAACTCTAGATTGAAGCCCACCGTGCAGCATTAACAAAGCTTCCCACTAGGATACTAGTCCCCCTCCAGTTCAGGTGCAAGCTGTCCCTTCTGTACAGGTCCCACCTCCTCTGGGAGAGAGCCCAATGATCCAAAAATCTTTTGCCCTCCATCCTACACCAACTCTTTAGCCATGTACAAAACTGTATAATCTTCCTAGTTCTGGCCCCACTAACAATTGGAATGGGTAGCAATCTGGAAATCACAACCCTGGAGGTCCTGCTCTTTAACTTAGCACCTAACTCTATGCACCTAACCCTGTGCAGAACCTCATCACTCATGGTTACTACATGGACGACAACTGCTGGCTGTTCACCCTCCCACTTAAGAATGCTGAGGACACGACCTGAGGTATCCCAGACCCTGGCACCCAGGAGGCAACATACCATCTGGGAATCCCAGTCTCGCCCACGGAACCCCCTGTCCGTTCCCCTATCACACAGCGTGCCTCTTCTCCCCCTTCCCTTCTGAGCCACAGAGGCAGACTCAGTGCCAGAGACCCAACCACTGTGACGTTCCTCTGTCAGGTCATCCCCCCCTGACCGTAGGGAGGGCTTTTCCGTGACGGTCTGGGCTGTACGCATGACTTTCTATTCAAGGGCATTGGTGTTTCCATCCCAGGCCATGATGCAGCCAGTCAATATGATCTCTGTTGCACATCCTTAGAAGCTGGTCAAAGTTTTAGATGTCATGCTGAATCTTCGCAGACTTCTAAAGGAAATAGAAGTGCTTTCTTTGTTACGGCACTTACCTGCTGGACTGCTTTTCTGAAATTATAACACAAAGGAATTTAAAGTTGCTGACCCTCTCTACCACAGATTCCCCCGATGAGGACTGGCTTATGGATGTCCATTTTCCTCCTCCTGAAGTCAAAAGTCAGCTCCTTGGTCTTGCTGAGGCTGTTGCTATGGCACAGTTCAGCCTGATGTTAAATCTCCCTCCTATATACTGATACATCTCGGTGGTGTTGTCAGCAAACTTGAATACG